>NC_057810.1:497773975-498073975 GCF_018294505.1 Triticum aestivum
CTTCTTGTTAATTGTCACCCGGCATCTGTTCTTTTCGATACAGGAGCCTCTCATTCTTTTATATCTGAAAACTATGCTCGCTTGCATAACGTCGCATTCGGTGATATGCCAACCTCTATGGTAATTCAAACTCCGGGATCCAAATGGCAAACTTCTAGGGTAAGCCATGGAAATGAAATCCAAGTCGACAGACTTGTTTTCCTCGCGTCTTTGATAGCCCTTAAATCTTCAGATATTAATATCATTCTGGGTATGGACTGGATGTCAGCTCATCATGCCCAAATTGATTGCTTCTCTAGGACTGTTCAACTCACCCATCCTTCGGGGAAGATAGTCAATGTCTTGACCCGAATAGCCAAGCGACAGTTATATTCTCTTAACGCCAGCCCTTTGCCAGACCTTGAGGACGTTCCGGTAGTCCGTGACTTCCCGGATGTCTTTCCAGAGGAATTGCCAGGTGTTCCACCTGACAGGGATGTTGAGTTCGTAATAGACCTCATTCCAGGAACCGTTCCGATTGCTAGAAGACCTTATAAGATGGCACCCCTAGAACTAGCCGAGCTTAAGAAACAACTCGATGAGTCCTTGAAAAAGGGTTTCATCCGACCTAGCTCATCTCCGTGGGCTTGCCCCGTCCTATTCGTCAAGAAAAAGGATGGTACGGACCGGATGGTTGTAGATTACCGACCTGTCAATTTGGTCACAATCAAGAACAAATATCCGCTTCCCAGGATCAACGACCTGTATGATCAGCTCGCTGGATCCTCAGTATTCTCCAAGATGGATTTGAGGTTGGGCTACCATCAAATCAAAATCAGAAATGGGGACATTCCTAAAACGGCCTTTGTTACTCGTTATGGCCAATACGAGTATACCGTCATGTCCTTCGGGTTAACCAATGCTCCAGCCACCTTTTCTCGGTTAATGAACTCAATCTTCATGGAGTATCTGGATAAATTCGTCGTAGTTTATCTCGATGACATACTCATCTACTCCAAGAACGAGGAAGAACATGCCGAACATCTAAGGCTAGTGTTGAAGAAACTTCAAGAGCATCGCCTTTATGCCAAATTTTCTAAATTTGAATTCTGGTTGCCAGAAGTGACCTATCTGGGTCATGTAATATCTGGTAAAGGTATTGTTGTTAACCCTGAGCGAGTTCAAGCCGTCCTTAATTGGACTCCACCTGAATCGGTCAAGCAAGTTCGGAGTTTTCTGGGCTTAGCGAGCTATTGTCGTCGCTTTGTCGAGAACTTCTCCAAGGTTGCTAAACCTCTAACCGAACTCCTCAAGAAAGATAAGAAGTTCGAATGGACTCCACAATGTGAGCACAGCTTTCAGGAACTGAAAAGACGCCTGACCTCTGCTCCCGTACTGGTACCGCCAGACTTCTCCAAGGACTTTGTTATCTACTGCGACGCCTCGCGACAAGGACTAGGTTGCATTCTCATGCAAGATCGACACGTAATTGCCTACGCTTCACGGCAATTGCACCCACATGAGGAGAATTATCCCACTCATGATCTAGAGCTTGCAGCCGTAGTCTATGCACTTAAAACCTGGCGACATTACCTCCTCGGTAACCGTTGCGAAATATTCACTGATCACCAAAGTCTGAAGTACATTTTCACCCAACCGGATCTAAATCTCAGGCAAAGACGTTGGGTTGAATTGATCACAGACTTCGACTTAGGAATAACCTACACCCCAGGGAAAGCCAACGTCATGGCTGATGCGCTAAGTCGTAAATCTTATTGTAACAATCTAATGTTACAACAAAGTCAACCGCTTCTCCATGAGGAATTTCGGAAGCTTAACCTTCACATTGTTCCTCAAGGTTTTCTTTCCACCTTGGTGGCAAAACCTACCCTTACGGATCAGATTATCAAAGCACAGAAGGTAGATCCGGGAATCTCCCGCATCAAGAGAAACGTTCAGAAAGGAATTGCGAATTGCTTCTACGTTAATGATCAAGGGGTCGTATACTTCGGAAATCGACTAGTGGTTCCCAAAGTGCGAAACCTGAGGCGTTTGATCCTTAAGGAAGCTCATGAATCTCCTCTCACCATTCATCCCGGTAGTACTAAGATGTATCAGGACCTACGCCAGAGGTTCTGGTGGACTAGGATGAAGAGAGAAATTGCTCAGTATATTGCTAATTGCGACGTCTGTCGTCGTGTAAAAGCAGAGCATCAACGGCCTGCTGGCACCCTTCAACCCTTAGCTATTCCTGAATGGAAATGGGATAAAATTGGTATGGATTTCATTACCGGTTTTCCCAGGACCAAGAGAGGGAATAATGCTATCTTCGTCGTTGTCGATCGTCTTTCCAAAGTAGCCCATTTCCTACCTGTTCGTGAGAGTATAACCGCTAGTCAGCTGGCAGACTTATACATCTCCCGTATAGTGTCTCTCCATGGTGTTCCTTTGGAAATTAACTCGGATCGAGGAAGTCTTTTCACCTCTCGATTTTGGGAAAGTTTCCAAAATGCTATGGGAACCCGTCTCTCCTTTAGCACCGCCTTCCACCCTCAGTCGAGTGGTCAAGTGGAACGCGTCAACCAAATTCTAGAAGACATGCTTCGAGCCTCTGTTATCTCGTTCGGAATGGACTGGGAGAAGTGCCTTCCATTTGCCGAATTCGCTTACAACAACAGCTATCAATCTAGCTTGGGTAAAGCCCCTTTTGAAGTTCTCTATGGACGACGGTGTCGAACACCCCTTAACTGGTCAGAGACCGGGGAAAGACAATTCTTTGGCCCGGATATGATTCAGGAAGCAGAAGAACAAGTTCGTATCGTTCGTGAAAAGTTGAAAACAGCCCAATCTCGTCAAAAGAGTCAATATGACCGAAAACATAAGGCTATGACTTTCGAGGTTGACGAGAAGGCTTATCTTCGGGTCACCCCTCTGAAGGGAACCCATCGTTTCGGTATCAAAGGCAAATTGGCTCCTCGTTACATTGGACCTTTTCGCATTCTCGCCAAACGAGGAGAAGTTGCCTACCAGTTGGAACTACCTCCGCACCTCTCCAGAGTCCACGATGTCTTCCACGTTTCTCAACTCAGGCGTTGCTTCTCGGATCCTATCCGTGGAGTGGACCACGAAACGCTTGATCTCCAAGATAATCTTACATATCGAGAGTACCCCATTCGTATCCTCGATCAGGCCGAACGTACCACCCGACGTCATAATATCAAGTTTCTCAAAGTTCAATGGTCGCACCATTCTGAGGATGAAGCAACTTGGGAAAGGGAGGATCGTCTTCGACTCGAGTATCCCGCCTTCTTCCCGGAGGAACCCAAATCTCGGGACGAGATTCTTTTGAGTGGGGGTGAGTTGTCACATCCTAGTTAGCCATGCATTAGAGTGTTGCATCATGTCTACTTTTTCATCAGAAACTTGAAATGGGGATGACAGAACCCCCAGTCCCCTCTGAAACCAACTAGGGTTTACTAAAAAACTTTTCAATGAACCTGAAATGCCCTTCTAAAATGCCCATCATTTTTGTCTTGGTTCAGAACCTCTGCCAAAAGTGGTGCACATTTTCCTAGGCCATCTTAGGGTTTTTGAATTAAATCATAAATATTTGAATTTGGGCATTTAAAATTATATAAAATATTTAAATGCTCAAATATCTCCAAACTAAAATGTTTCATGTTGGAAATAATCCAACTATGGACCAGGAGTAATTTGGTGATTTTAGGAGTTGCCTAAGTATTTTATTTAATTCAACAAAGTTGCAGAAGTATTAAAAAAGAACAGAAATAGAAAGAAAAAGGGAAAACTTACCTGGCGCCACCACAGGCCCACCAGCCAGCCCACCTGGCCGGCCCAGCCCGGCCACCGCTCCAGCGAGCTGCTTGGCTTGCCAGGCAGGCAGCCAAGGTGCTCGGCGGCGGCACCGCAGCTCGCCACGCAGCTGCACGCCGCCCTGCCTCCCCCTCTCGCCGCCCTGATGGCCTGGACGAGCTCCACGTCACGCCCCGACCCTCCTGGACACCTCCATTCGCCCCCAGTTCCTCTCCCTCGCGCTCCCACGCCATGGCCGACGCCACCGTCACCGCACCACCGCCGTAGCCATGCTCCCCGTCGTCCCCACGCCGCGCCACCCTGTCCAGAAGCTCCGCCGTCCTCTACTTCATCGAGCTAGCCGAGCCCCGTGTGCTCGTGCGGCCCGAGACCACCGCACCGACCTCGCCCGAGCTCACCGTCGCCGGAGATCCCCTTCAACGCCGTCGCCGCCTCAGCTCGTCCCCGACCTCGCCGGTGGCCTCTACGGGAGCGCTGTGAGCCTAGCTACTCCTCCGACCCTCTCTCTCTCATTCCTGAGCCGTGTAGCCACCGCACGAGGATCACACGCCCGCACCGCCGCGGATCTCGTCGCCGACGTGCTTCCGGCCACACTCCGGCCACAAGATTGTGTCCATCCTACTCACCGAGTCCCGCAGCACCTAGCTAGCCACTCCACGAGCCTCACCGACCCCTCTAGCGCCAAGTTCATCTTCGACCGAACCCCGGTGGCCGCCAAAGTCGTCGCCGGCGCCAACTCCGGCCACCCCGACCCCAACGGACTCCGCCAAGAGCTGCGGTTTGTCCTCAGCTCCACTCCGGTGGTCTCCGCGGCCCATTTGGTGGCCGAAATGGCCAAAACCACTCCCGCCGCCGCGTCGGGCTCGCCGGCGGCTAAACGCCGGCGTCGCTGGCTTTGACTTTGACCACGGGTGGGCCCTGGTTGACTCCCCTGAGTCAATGACAGGTGGGGCCCAGCCCTGTTAATTAAACAGGATTAGTTTTAATTAAATTTTAATTAAAATAATCACCCTGACATGCGGGACCCACCGTCAGGTTTGACCCAGACCTGTCCAGTTGACCTGCTGACGTCACACTGACGTCAGGCTGACGCAGTAATTGATTTTCTGGATTTAATTTAAATCAGGAAATTCCAGAATATAATTTAAACTTCAAAAATTCATAACTTTTATTCTGTAACTCCAAATTGGACAAATTATATATGAAAAATGATCAGAAAAATCCAATCTATCCATCTGTACTATTTTCATGCATGATCAAACAAGTTAAATTGATGTTTTAAGCAGAACAAGGAAAAGCACTTTAAAAGGCCATGTTTGAGTTTGAAATTTGAATCTTTGATTCAAATTTGTTCAAACCCTTCTGGTTTTAGTTGCATTAGCCCAACACACTCATATTGCCATGTTTCATGCATGCATCATATTGTTGCACATTGTTTGGTGATGGTTGTGTATCGGTGTCCTTTGCGACAGGTTCTGCCTCCGAGGAGTACCGTGATTACCCTAACGAAGAACCGTATCAGTGCATCGAACCATCAGGCAAGCAACCAACCATTTGATCATATCGATACAATCCCATGTTCTCGCTCCTGCTCTCTTTTACTGCATTAAGACAACGCGTTTCAAACTGCTGTGTGCTACGGTAGTTGAACCCATTTCCTCTGCATGACCTGTCATTGCCACAGTAACTAGATGAAACCCACTAGCATGTGTAGGAGTTGATTGAGCCATATGTATGTGTTGTTCCTACCTTGCTATGCCTGCTATGCTTAGAGTCGTGTCAGGTCTGGTTCATCTGGGTGATGGCTAGAGTGAAATGTTTATGTCGGTAATGAGAGTGGTGTGGTGAACACGATTTGGTAAAGGTATCGATGAGAGGCCATGTAGGAGTACATGGTGGGTTGTTTCATTGAAGCCGACCTTAAGCACTGAGATCTGTATGTGTGATTTAAGAATCAGCTACTACCATGCATTGGGCCCGAAACCAATGGACCCTCTCGGCTTCTTATTCACCCTAGTTCTCCGTCCAGGAGTTGCAAGTAGTTTCTGGTGTTTGTAGCCTACTGGAGGCCGTGGACAGCGCTGACCGTAGGGGTGGGCTGTGATGCGGTAGGTACGTGGCACGGTGTACCGAATACCCGTTAGGTATCTCGGGAACCCTGTTCACATCGTTCGGGGCCGTATGGGAAACCTCGGCCGGACTCCCTGCGGATGGAACCTGGATAGGCGATAAACCTGGACTGGAGGCTTAGGTGGTTAGGTAGGTCGTGGCCGACACCCACGTTGGGCTTCCGCTTGAAGGTTGCCGAGTACATGTCGTGTAAACGACGGTAAGTGGTGAGAGCGTGTATGAAGAAGTACACCCCTGCAGGGTTATCATAATCTATTCGAATAGCCGCGTCCGCGGTAAAGGACTACTTGGTTGCCTATACAGTTCATAGACAAGTAAATGGAAACTGCTAAAAGCCTCAAGATAAGTGTGAGTGCCGAGGATGGCTCTTCCGTAGGAAGACGGAGGCGGATCCTCGGTAGTGTATTGAAGTGGTGAGTAGTGGACTCGTGTGCGCAAAACCATTTCAAGTTGGAGTATCGTAGGATAGCCTAGCCAAGAGTCAAAGCTGGCTTGCTGCAATAACTCCACCAACCCTTCTTGATAACATGCATGTATGTAGGATCTGATGTAAGTCTTGCTGAGTACCTTTGTACTCATGTTGCTATAATCTACATTTTTACAGAAGACGCTGCAACCCCTTCTGATGGGTTCTATGTAGACGTTGACATCAACGAGTAGGCTAAAGACCCAGGTGGTGACCCTGAGCTTGTGAAGGACCATGTAGTATAGCTAGGCTTTCCAAGCCTCTTTTATTTTACTAGTTGTCTGTACTCAGACAAGTTACTTCCGCTGCTGGTTTGTATGACTGTATGACTTGTATGTTGGGTCGTGAGACCCGTACCTTTGTGTATGTTATGTATGGCTCCCTGAGCCTTAAATAAAGTACTTGTGTCGTAGAGTCATGTTGTGATGCTTCGTTGTATTTGCACATATCGAGCATATTGTGTGTATGATTGAAATGCTTGGTATGTGTGGGATCTGACTATCTAGTTGTTTATCTTTAGTAGCCTCTCTTACCGGGAAATGTCTCCTAGTGTTACCGCTGAGCCCTGGTAGCTTGCTACTGCTCTGGAACACTTAGGCTGGCCGGCATGTGTCCTTCTTCGTTCCTGTGTCTGTCCCTTCGGGGAAATGTCACGCTTTGAGTACCGGAGTCCTGTTAGCCCGCTACAGCCCGGTTTACCGGAGTCCTGCTAGCCCAGTGCTACAGCCCGGACCCACTTGCTGATGACCGACACGTTCGAAGCTGGGTCATGGATGCCTGTCCCTGTAAGTCTGTGCCACTTTGGGTTTACGACTAGTCATGTCAGCCCGGGCTCTTTATCATATGGATGCTAGCGACACTATCATATACGTGAGCCAAAATGCGCAAACGGTCCCGGGCAAAGGTAAGGCGACACCCGTGGGGATACCGTGCGTGAGGCCGCAAAGTGATATGAGGTGTTACCGGCTAGATCGATGTGACATCGAGTCGGGGTCCTGACAATCCGGAACCCCTAAGAAGGCGTCCGAAGACTGGCCTTCGGAATGGTTTCATATAGAAGACGCTCCGCTGCCGGACCCTGTTCGGATCGGCCTCCTGGAGTTCAGCAATGCTCCTCTGAAGAAACGCCTTAGTTGGCGTCCGCGGAGCCCCCAACTGGAGGAAGACAAGAGCGTCCATTATTTGATGGGCCGAATAAGGTTAATGGCCCATGCTGGGTTGACCATGATTGGAGTCATGGCAACATGCATTATGCAGGGGGTGCAGCCACTACAATACAGGGGCCACCCCATGTGGGTTTCAACGGAGAGGACAATGCCACCCGTCATGGCCGCAAAGGGCCGGATTCGGTCGAAGATCTGGTGACGATCCTGTCCGGCCTGTATAAGGGGGAGAAGGAGGATTTCCTTCGGACGAACCCGTTAAATGGGTTCTCCATGAATAATCCCCGGCCTTGGGTAAGCGAACACTCTGCGTGCCCGACCCATGCTTTTTGAAACTTAAGTTTCTTATATTGTGTTCTTCTTTCGACGCAGGAGCTGCGCCGGATCGTGGAGGACATGCTAAGTCCAGCTCCGCAACCCGAGGATCCAGAGAGATCCCGGGATCCGGCCTCCGAAGAGGATCCGGACATAAAGGTGGAGCTAATCGACGGGGTGTTCCACCAGCTCAGCATGGACAATGCTTTAGTCGCCATCATGGCCGACTATCCCGGACTATATCCGGCTTCCCAGGTGATTGCGACCGAAGTCTTGACACCGTCATTCCTTCCTTGCTTATTTCTGACCACCGTATATGATGGCGTTGTGCAGGAGGCGCCCCTAGGGCGAGAAGCCGAGCCCGCGGTGGCTGACCAACAAAGGCCAGTCCGGACCAGTAGGCGGAAGAGGAGCGCGGCGCGAACTGAAACGTTGCCGCAAAGGTGTAGCTCACAATTCATTATTTAGAGCAACGTTCCTAGGAAGCGTTTGAGTGCTCATGACTTTTGTAGGAAAAAAAGCGCCCGCCGGACTGCGGGCGTGGAGGTTGCCAATCCAACCTCTACCAGCCAGGCTCCAGCACCTGTTCTGGAGGGGGAGGCGAGCGCAAGGCGCGAGCCGGACGTTCCTCCGACGGAGGATTCCGACAGACTGTCCGCCACCAAGTCTGAGGTGGAGAGTGCCATGAATCACAGGCGCCGCCGGACAGTATTTCGTGACGCGTGCTTCTCCCTCGAGGCGTTGAATGCCTTTAACGCGGGGGACGCGCACCTTCGTGCTGCTCAAGATGGTTCTACCAGAGCCACGGAGCAGTATGTAAAAGACATACGGGTAAGAGAATTTAGTAGTTATATATGCCAGTAGCCCCCGAGACTTAAAGTAGTTATATTAACTGATTTAAGGATCATATGAAACGTAGGATCTTACCGAGAAGAATACCCAACTGTCTCAGGAGCTGCAAGAGTGCAAGGCCCAACTTGAGGCCGCACTCTCTGGCGCAGGAGGAAACACAGGGACCTCTCCTGGTAACGCATTATTTTAGAAAGATAAGTAGCGTTTGGCCTCTGCGCAAGTCTAAAAATGACGTTGCAGGTGCTACCGGACAAGATCCGGACAGGCAAGAACTTCTGCGCCAACTAAAGGCCGGCGAGAGGGTGCTGCATGAGGTGCAGCATGAAAGGAATAAGCTCCAGGATGCCCATGCCCAGCTTGGAGAAGAGATGAAAGGCGTTCGGGCCGAGCTGTCGGGCTCCGTTAAGGAGAATCAGCGGCTTCGTCGCGGCATCTAGAGTAAGTGCTTGAGCGAACTCCTTTGAAAAGAAGAGTTCGGCAAGGAAGTCAATTTGACAAAATATGTCTGCAGGTATGCTCACAGGTCGTCCTGCGGAGGAGATACCCGTATCAACGGGTGATCAACTTCCTGAATTGTTGCAACTGATCGAACGAGTTCGGCAGGCAATGAGCGGCGTCATCCAGGCTTTATGGCCAGCCTTCTCCTTACCCGAGGGTCTTGGGGAGCTTGCGGAGAAGCTTCAGGGAGTGCGGCAGCGCTTCCATTTATGGAAGATTTCGGCCTGCCGCCAAGGTGCCAGGGAGGCCTGGGCCATGGTAAAGACGCGGTACAAGAAGGCGGATCCCAACCACATGGCCGAAGTCGGACCTGTGGGGGCCGATGGGAAGGAGATCCCTGTGAGTTTAGTATACGGCCAAGTAGAGTTGGCCACTAAATTTTCCCAACAGGGCTATAAATTAGACAACCTATTAGACGGGATTGAGGAAGAATACAATCAGTCGATTTGACAATGTATTATAAAATGACATGTAAAATGCCTTCTAGCCGGATTGTAGATCGTTTGTCTTTGCCGACATTTTCGCTTCGACCTCGGGACCCTAGAGTCCGGAGTGTGTCCGAATACCTGCTCGGTTATGAAACAACCGAGGTATGCATGGAGACCAGGCGTAGGGGTCAATAGTGCTTTATCAGACAAGTGCCCAACTAGTTATGTTATATTACATGGGTAGTAAGAAACATCTTCCAGGGAGAATAGTTCCGTTAAGGGTTCCTTTCCTCTCGGGGTGGCATGCCCTAAAGTGCATGTCCGGACTGCGAAAAAAGCAGAAAAACATCTGGGGGCAGATAAATAAGTAGATAAAAAATCATCTTTTAAGTCACCGACCGAATATTCCCTTAAGAACGCTAGCTTTCGGCTTCACCCAGTCTGAGGTACACATCCGGCTGACCCGGCAGTAACAATCGCAGAGGTGCTCCCTTTACCTCCTAGCCAAACAATCGGGAACGTAGGGGTAAGCACAGGAGCCAGGCAACCCAGCTTGGCCAAAATTTAAGTCATATCGATGCATATAATGGTGAATAAAAGGTACATGTGGAGGCTTGACACATGTGCTGGGCATGAAGCCCTTATAATTAAGCTTCTGGTAAAGAAGCCCCCAGGTATAATGAGTGCGGATAGCACATCAATTGCGTGCGAACGATGCGCAAGTAGGCCTTTTAAGGCTTTGATGAATAGGGTTGAGAAGAAAAAGATAAACAAAAGGCAGCTGAAGTAAAAAAAAATTGGACGGGGGGAAAGGGACGAACTCTTAGTCCAGCGCTAGGCATAGAATCTTCGGAGGCGGGCTGCGTTCCATGGGTTCGGCTCGAGTCGGTTATCCGACGCATTTCGTAGACGGTACGCTCCGCCGGTCAAGACTTTATCAATGATGAAGGGGCCTTCCCATTTGGGCTTGAGCTTCTCCTTTTTCTTGTCCGGCAGGCGTAGAACCAGTTCGCCAACGTTGTAAGTCTTGGCCCGTACTTCTCTGCTTTGGTATCTTCGAGCCTGCTGCTGATAGAATGCAGAACGAGCCTTGGCGACGTCGCGTTCTTCCTCCAATGCGTCCAAGCTGTCCTGCCGATCCAACTCGGCTTCTCTTTCTTCGTACATGCGCACTCGAGGTGAGTCATGAATGATGTCGCAGGGCAAAACTGCTTCTGCACCGTATACCATAAAAAATGGTGTGAATCCGGTAGTACGGTTAGGCGTTGTCCGCAGCCCCCATAGTACGGAGTCGAGCTCCTCTACCCAGTGCGTGTTAGATTTCATAAGGGACCGCACTAGTCTGGGTTTGATGCCGCTCATTATTAGACCATTTGCTCGTTCCACTTGACCGTTGGTTTGAGGATGATAGACTGAAGCGTAATCGAGCTTGATGCCCATATTTTTGCACCATGATTTAACCTCATCGGCCGTGAAGTTTGTGCCGTTATCGGTGATGATGCTGTGGGGGACACCATAACGGTGTACTACCCCGGATATAAAGTCTATCACTGGTCCGGACTCTGCCGTTTTAACTGGCTTGGCCTCTATCCATTTGGTGAATTTATCCACCATGACCAATAGGTACCTTTGCTTGTGGGTTCCCCCTTTAAGTGGTCCAACCATGTCAAGCCCCCAGACCGCGAACGGCCAGGTAATGGGTATAGTTTTGAGGGCGGTGGGTGGCATGTGGCTCTGATTAGCAAAGAGCTGACAACCGACGCATCTTTGGACTAAGTCCTGAGCATCTGCCCGGGCCGTCGGCCAATAAAATCCTGTACGGAATGCCTTTCCTACAAGGGCCCGGGCTGCGGCGTGGTGTCCTCCTAGTCCGGCGTGAATTTCAGCCAGAAGGTCTCGCCCTTCCTCTTCGGATATACACCTTTGAAGGACTCCGGTTGTGCTTTTCTTATAGAGTTCTCCCTCATGGACCTTGTAGGCTTTAGATCGCGAGACTACGCAGCGGGCCTCATTATGGTCTTCGGGGAGTTCCTGCCTAAGCAAGTAGGCTAGGAACGGCTCTGTCCATGGGGCAATTACTGCCATTATGTCGTGAGCTGAGGGTGTTGGTTCGTCGGCAGGATCGCCGGTTATGTCAGATTGCTCTGCGGCTGCCTCCGGTTTGTTATTTCCGGACTCCTCTTCCCATAGTACGGATGGCTTGAACAGCCGTTCCAGGAAGATATTTGGAGGGACAGCGTCACATTTTGCGCCGATGCGTGCCAATACGTCGGCCGCTTGGTTATTATCTCTGGCTACATGGTGGAATTCAAGTCCTTCGAACCAAGCTGACATTTTAAGGATAGCGTTGCGATAGGCTGCCATTTTTGGATCCTTGGCGTCAAAGTCTCCATTTACTTGGGATATTGCGAGGTTTGAGTCCCCGCGCACCTCTAGGCGTTGGATGCCCATGGAGATTGCCATCCGGAGGCCATGTAAGAGGGCCTCGTATTCGGCTGCATTGTTGGAGTCCGTGTACATTAACTGAAGTACGTATTGGACTCTGTCCCCGGTTGGGGACGTTAGTATGATGCCAGCCCCCAATCCGGCCAATATTTTGGAGCCGTCGAAATGCATAATCCAATTGGAGTATGCGCCGTACTCTTTAGGGAGTTCGGCTTCAGTCCACTCAGCGACAAAGTCAGCCAAAACTTGCGACTTTATAGCTCGCCGGGGTTTGTAAGTTATATCGAATGGTAAGATCTCAATGGCCCATTTTGCAATCCTGCCTGTTGTGTCGCGGTTATTTATAATGTCATTTAGGGGTACTTCGGAGGCCACTGTTATCGAACACTCTTGAAAGTAGTGTCGGAGCTTCCGGGATGCCATGAACACCGCATACGCTATCTTTTGATAGTGCGGGTAACGGGACTTGCAGGGGGTTAAAACAGTGGATACGTAGTACACTGGTTTTTGAAGAGGGAATTTATGCCCTTCTGTCTCTTGTTCTACGACGAGCACCGCGCTTACTACTTGATGTGTTGCCGCGATGTATAACAACATAGGTTCGCCCAGGTTGGGCGCAGCCAGGACCGGATTCGTTGCCAATATGGCCTTTATTTCTTCGAGTCCGGCAGTGGCAGCATCCGTCCACTCGAAGTGTTCGGTGTGCCTGAGGAGGCAATAGAGGGGCAATGCCTTTCTCCTAGGCGGGAGATAAAGCGGCTGAGAGCCGCCACGCATCCAGTCAATTTCTGGATCTGTTTGAGGTTTTTTGGAATATCCAGCTGTGATAGGGCTCGGATTTTGGCCAGATTTGCTTCAATTCCTCTACCGGATACAATGAAGCCCAAGAGCTTTCCGGCTGGTACGCCGAAAACGCATTTTTCCGGATTCAGCTTGATGTCGTATGCTCAGAGGTTGTCGAATGTGACCCTCAAGTCGTCTACTAGAGTTTCGACGTGTTTGGTTTTGACGACTACATCGTCTATGTATGCCTCTACTGTTTTGCCGATCTGGGTAGCCAGACATGTCTGAATCATGCGCTGATATGTTGCGCCGGTGTTTTTAAGTCCGAAGGGCATCGTGTTGAAGCAGAATGGTCCATATGGAGTAATGAACACCGTTGCGGCTTGATCCGCTTCTGCCATCTTGATTTGATGATAGCCGGAGTATGCATCCAGGAAGCACAATGAATCGTGCCCTGCAGTGGCATCGATGATTTGGTCGATGCGGGGGAGGGGGAAGGGGTCCTTTGGGCAGGCTTTATTTAGGTCTTTGAAATCGACACATAGGCGCCAGGATCTGTCCTTCTTTGGTACCATTACCAGGTTTGCTAGCCAATCCAGATGTTTGATGTCTCTAATGAATCCGGCTTCCAATAGTTTGGCTAGTTCTTCTCCCATTGCGTGTCTTTTGGGTTCGGAAAATCGTCGAAGAGCCTGTTTGACTGGCTTGAACCCTTTTAGGATGTTTAGGCTATGCTCTGCCAACCTGCGAGGGATTCCTGGCATATCTGAAGGATGCCAGGCGAAAATGTCCCAATTTTCCTGAAGGAATTCTCGCAGTGCGGCGTCTACATCAGGGTTCAACTGTGCCCCGATGGAGGCCGTCTTTGTCGGGTCCGTTGGGTGGACCTGGAATTTTATAATTTCGTCCGCTGGTTTAAAGGAGGTGGACTTGGATCTCTTCTCGAGTATCATGTCGTCTCTGTGCACCGTAGCGCGCAGCGCGGTGAGTTCCTCTGCCGCTAGGGCTTCGGATAGTGCCTCCAGGGCTAATGCGGCTGTTTTGTTTTCGGCGCAGAGTGCTATGTCCGGATCACTAACGAGAGTGATTATCCCGCCGGGCCCAGGCATTTTGAGCTTCATGTACCCGTAATGGGGTACGGCTTGAAAAATTGTGAATGCCTCTCGTCCTAATATAGCGTGATATCCGTTGTTGAACGGGGCCACTTGGAACGTGACTTCTTCGGATCTGTAATTGTCCGGCGAGCCGAACACGACATTGAGTGTGATTTTTCCGGTGCAGCGCGCTTCTCGGCTAGGGATTATTCCTCTGAAGGTTGTGCTGCTTCGCTCAATGCGGCTCCAGTCTATTTCCATTTTATGAAGAGTTTCCTCGTAGATGAGGTTTAATCCGCTGCCGCCATCCATGAGGACCTTTGTAAGTCGAAAGCCGTCCACTATTGGACTAAGTACCGGTGCGGCTGGTGCTCGGGCTGTTTGGAATTTAGGTTCGTCGCTGGCGTTGAAGGTGATGGCTGTGTCGCTCCATGGATTTGTTGTTCCTACTTGGTAGACTTCGGCGAGGCTGCAGATTGTTCGTTTCCGCAAATTATTTGATGTGAAAGTCTCGAAGACTGTTGATACCGTACCGGTATTGTTGGAGTGGTTTTCCGGGGCTAGAAGCTCCTCGCCACTTTTGGCCACCTGCCGTAATATCCAACATGCTCGAAGTCTATGTGTTGGGATGGTGCCCTCTGTACTGTGAATTTTACAGGGTCCGCTAAGCCATCCCTCCAGTACGGTTCCGTGCCCTTTATGGGGTTTTTGCTTTTTGGTTTTTGTATCTGGTGCCTGAGTGTAATGCACCCTTTTGTTGCGGACTAGGGTTGTATTCGGGGCCGGATTGTCCCAAAACTTATTTTCGGTTGTCCGGAAACTCTCCATCACACAGTACTTTCGTACTATGGACGCCAAGTCGGCAAAGCGTGTAATTTCACGACGGCTGACGGCGTTCAAGATTCCCTCGTCCGTGTAATTATTGCAAAAAATTGAGATTGCGTTTTCCTCTCGGCAGTCCTTTATCCTGTCCATAACCAGGAGGAATCTGGCCCAGTAGTGATGTACTGTCTCAGCGGGCTCTTGCCGGATTAGAGATAGATCGCATATGTCTGGGCGGGTGGGTGGAATTAAGTCCGGAACCGTACCCATCTCAAGGCTCGAAGGCCGAGAAGTTTCCAAATTTGGAAGCTTGGATTGCTGGACGTTGTCCAACGAGTCTGGTCCGATGCCTGACTTTAAGTTCAGTGCTTGATCGAAGTCCGTCCCTCCGCGGGAATCCGGCATGGGGGGTTCGGGAGCCCGGACATGACTAGTTTTCAATACAGGAGAAGAGTCGCCGCATTGTTCCTCTACCACTGCAACATGGTGGGTGACCTGGGGAGAGTTAATCTCTCTCAGATCGGTTTTAAGCCCAATCTGATTGTAGTCTGTAGCGACTCCCAGGGCGGCGATGCGATCCAAGAGCTCGTTTACGGACAAGAGCTCTATTGGATCCAGCCGCTCGGCGAATTCTGAGCTGACGTGAAGATTGCTTTTAACGACCTGAGAGGTCATTGTCGAAGCGGTGGCCGGACAGGCGGTCATAAAAAAACCACCTAGCCGGATAGTTTGGCCGGCGGCCAAGGCTCCTTTGGCGAAAATATCGTCCTTGAAGATGGGAGGAGGCATCCTTCCTATCGGTGACGGCACAGAGGAACTCTCAATGAAAGCACCAATGTCGGTGTCAAAACTGGCGGATCTCGGGTAGGGGGTCCCGAACTGTGCGTCTAGGCGGATGGTAACAGGAGACAAGGGACACGATGTTTTACCCAGGTTCAGGCCCTCTTGATGGAGGTAAAACCCTACGTCCTGCTTGATTGATATTGATATTGTGGATGTTTACAAGAGTGGATCTACCACGAGATCAAGGAGGCTAAACTCTAGAAGCTAGCCTATGGTATGATTGTGATGATTGTTGTTGTCCTACGGACTAGAGCCATCCGGTTTATATAGACACTGGAGAGGGCTAGGGTTACATAGAGTCGGTTACAATGGTAGGAGATCTACGTATCCGTATCGCCAAGCTTGCCTTCCACACCAAGGAAAGTCCCATCTGGACACGGGACGAGGTCTTCAATCTTGTATCTTCATAGTCTTGGAGTCCGGTCGATGATGATAGTCCGGCCGATGATAGTCCGGCCGATGATGGTAGTCCGGCTATCCGGACACCCCCTAATCCGGGACTCCCTCACCCACTATTTTGGAAGAGTGTCAACTTTGCATGCATGTGGATCATGTTGAGAATATGTTTTGTGATAGCTATATTGTTGTATTTGCTTATGATCCTACATGTAATTATTATGAGAGAGGAAAATATGGTCGTAGAAATTTTGATCTTACTAAATTACCTCTCGTCATGTTGAGATTGCTATCGTCTCTTTCTTCTTCCTTGCATATGCTAGTTTTTGCTTGCCTTGCAAATTTGTTTGACTATAATATGCCTATGCATAGGAAGTATGTTAGACTTAGATGTGTTTGTCACATGTTTTATGATGCTCTCTTTATGCTTCAATTCTTGTCTTTCATGTGAGCATCATTGAAATCTCAATGCCTAGCTAGGGGCGTTAAACGATAGCGCTTGTTGGGAGGCAACCCAACTTTATTTTGTGTTATTTGTTTTTGTTCCTGTTTAGTGCTAAATTTTGTTTCTACTTTATGTTTAGATGTGGTTTTGTGTTTTAATTAGTGTTTGTGCCAAGTAGAACCTATAGGATAAGCTATGATGATAGTTGATTTGATTCTGCTGAAAAACAGAAACTTTGCGCTCACGAGAAAAAATTCAATAAATCACAGGAACGTGATTTTGCATTGATTCGTTTTGCTTCTGATCAATAAACAAATTTTCCAGTACTTCCTATTTTGGTAGAATTTTTTAGAGTTCCATAAGTTTGCGTTAGTTACAGATTGCTACAGACTGTTCTGTTTTTGACAGATTGTGTTTTTCGTGTGTTGTTTGCTTATTTCAATGCATCTATGGCTAATAAATTAGTTTATAAACCATAAGGAAGTTGGAATACATTAGGTTTAACACCAATATAAATAAAGAATGAGTTCATTACAGTACCTTGAAGTAGTCTTTTGTTTTCTTTCACTAACGGAGCTCACGAGATTTCTATTGAGTTTTGTGTTGTGAAATTTTCAAGTTTTGGGTGAATTCTTTTGATGGATTATGGAACAAAGAGTGGCAACAGACTAAGATTGGGGATGCCCATGGCACCCCCAAGATAATCCAAGGACACTAAAAAGTAAAAGCTTGGGGATGCCCCGGAAGGCATCCCCTCTTTCGTCTACTTCCATCGGTAATTTACTTGGAGCTATATTTTTATTCACCACATGATATGTGTTTTGCTTGGAGCGTCTTTATTATTTGTGTGTTTGCTTGTTAGTTTGCCACAATCATCCTTGCTGTACACACCTTTTGAGATATCCATACATGATTTGGAATTTGCTAGAATACTCTATGTGCTTCCCTTATATCTTTTGAGCTTGATAGTTTTGCTCATAGTGCTTCACTTATATCTTTTGAGCGTAATACTTTTTGCTCTAGTGCTTCACTTAGATCTTTAAGAGCACGGTGGTGGATTTGTTTTAAAGAAACTATTGATCTCTCATGCTTCACTTAGATTATTTTGAGAGTTGTTAATAGCATGGTAATTTGCTTAAAGTTAATATACTTGGTATTCAAGATTTATGAAACTTTCTTTTGAGTGCGTTGAATACTAAGATAAGTTTGATGCTTGATAATTGTTTTGAGATATGGAGGTGATAATATTAAAGCAATGCTAGTAGGGGTAATTATGAATTTAAAGAATGCTTGCGTTGAAGTTTGTGATTCCCGTAGCATGCACGCATGGCGAACCGCTTGTGATGAAGTCGGAGCACAATTTTATTTATTGATTGACTTCCTTATGAGTGGCAGTCGGGGATGAGCGATGGTCTTTTCCTACCAATCTATCCCCCTAGAAGTATGCGTTTAATGCTTTGGTTTTTGATGACTTCTAAATTTTTGCAATAAGTGCATGAGTTCTTTTGATTAATGTTGAGTCCATGGATTATACGCACTCCTACCTTTCCGCCATGGCTAGCCTCTCCAATACCGCGCACTTTTCGCCGGTATCATACACCCACCATATAACTTCCTCAAAACAGCCACCATACCTACCTAGCATGGCATTTCCATAGCCATTCTGAGATATATTGCCATGCAACTCTCCACCGTTCCGCTCATATGACACACATTTCTTTTGTCATATTGCTTTTTGCATGAACATGTAGTTGACATTGTATTTGTGGCAAAGCCACCATTCATAATTCTTTCATACATGTCACTCTTGATTCATTGCATATCCCGGTACACCGTCGAAGACATTCATATAGAGTCATATCTTGTTCTAAGTATCGAGTTGTAATTGTTGAGTTGTAAGAAAAATAAAAGTGTGATGATCATCATTATTAGAGCATTGTCACAGTGAGGAAAGAATGATAGAGACTATGATTCCCCCATAAGTCGGGATGAGACTCCATACTTTATGAAAAATAAAAGAGGCCAAAGAAGCCCAAATAAAAAAATAAAAAAAAGAGGCCAAAGAAGCCCACCAAAAGAAGAAAAAAAAGAAAAAAAATGAGAGAAAAAGAGAGAAGGGACAATGCTACTATCCTTTTTCCACACTTGTGCTTCAAAATAAGCACCATGATCTTCATGATAGAGAGTCTCATATGTTATCACTTTCATATACTAGTGGGAATTTTTCATTATAGAACTTGGCTTGTATATTCCAATGATGGGCTTCCTCAAAAGTGCACTAGGTCTTCTTAAGCAAGCAAGTTGGATGCACACCCACTTAGTTTCTTTTGTTGAGCTTTCATATACTTATAGCTCTAGTGCATCCGTTGCATGGCAATCCCTACTCACTCACATTGATATCTATGATGGGCATCAACATAGCCCATTGATACGCCTAGTTGATGTGAGACTAGCTTCTCCTTTTTGTCTTCTCCACAACCACCATTCTATTCCACCTATAGTGCTATGTCCATGGCTCACGCTCATGTATTGCGTGAAAGTTGAAAAAGTTTGAGATTTCTAAAGTATGAAACAATTGCTTGGCTCGTCATTGGGGTTGTGCATGATTAAATACTTTGTGTGATGAAGATAGAGCATAGCCAGACTATATGATTTTGTAGGGATAACTTTCCTTAACCATGCTATTTTGAGAAGATATGATTGCTTTGATTAGTATGCTTGAAGTATTATTACTTTTATGTTAGTATGAACTTTTGTCTTGAATCTTTCGGATCTGAATATTCATGTCACAATTAAGAAGATTTACATTGAAATTATGCCAAAGTATCACTCCGCATCAAAAATTCTTTTTTATCATTTACATACTCGAGGACGAGCAGGAATTAAGCTTGGGGATGCTTGATACGTCTCCAAGGCATCTATAATTTTTGATTACTCCATGCTACTTTGTCTACTGTTTTGGACTATATTGGGCTTTATTTTCCACTTTCATATTATTTTTGGGCTAACCTATTAACCGGAGGCCCAACCCAGAATTGCTGTTTTTTGCCTATTTCAGTATTTCGAAGAAACAAAATATCAAACGGAGTCCAAACGGAATAAAACCTTCGGGAACGTGATTTTCTCACCGAACGTGATCCAGGAGACTTGGACCCTACTCCAAGAAGTGCCAGAGGCGGTCACGAGGGTGGAGGGCGCGCCCCCCTGCCTCGTGGGCCCCCTGTTGCTCCACTGACGTACTCCTTCCTCCTATATATACCTACGTACCCCCGTCAGATCAGATACGGAGCCAAAAACCTAATTCCACCGCCGCAACCTTCTGTATCCGCGAGATCCCATCTTGGGGCCTGTTCCGGAGCTCCGCCGGAGAGGGCATCTGCCACGGAGGGCTTCTACATCAACACCATAGCCTCTCCGATGAAGTGTGAGTAGTTTACTTCAGACCTTCGGGTCCATAGTTATTAGCTAGATGGCTTCTTCTCTCTTTTTGGATCTCAATACAATGTTCTCCCCCTCTCTTGTGGAGATCTATTCGATGTAATCTTCTTTTTGCGGTGTGTTTGTTGAGACTGATGAATTGTGGGTTTATGATCCAACTTATCTATGAACAATATTTGATTCTTCTCTGAATTCTTTTATGTATGATTGAGTTATCTCTACAAGTCTCTTCGAATTATCCGTTTGGTTTGGCCAACTAGATTGGTAGTTCTTGCAATGGGAGAAGTGTTTAGCTTTGGGTTCAATCTTGTGGTGTCCTTACTCAGTGACAGAAAGAGTTGCAAGGCACGTATTGTATTGTTGCCATCGAGGATAACAAGATGGGGTTTTTATCATATTGCATGAATTTATCCCTCTACATCATGTCATCTTACTTAAAGCGTTACTCTGTTTTACTTAATACTCTAGATGCATGCTGGATAGTGGTCGATGAATGGAGTAATAGTAGTAGATGCAGAATCGTTTCGATCTACTTGTTTTGGACGTGATGCCTATATACGTGATCATACCTAGATAATCTCATAATTATTCACTTTTCTATCAATTGCTCAACAGTAATTTGTTCACCCACCATAGAATACTTATGCTCTTGAGAGAAGCCACTAGTGAAACCTATGGCCCCCGGGTCTATTCTCATCATATCAATCTATATTACTTTATTTACTTGCTTTGTTTTACTTTGCTTTTTACTTTTTACTTTGCATCTATCTATCAAAAATACCAAAAATATTATCTCTATCAGATCTCACTCTCGTAAGTGACCGTGAAGGGATTGACAACCCCTAAGCGTTGGTTGCGAGTTGCTACCGTTTTGTGTAGGTATGAGGGACTTGTGCGTGATCTCCTACTGGATTGATACCTTGGTTCTCAAAAACTGAGGGAAATACTTACGCTACTTTACTGCATCATCCTCTCCTCTTCGGGGAAATCCAACGCAGTGCTCAAGAGGTAGCAAGAAGAATTTCTGGCGCCGTTGCCGGGGAGTTCGCGCAAAAGTCAACTATACCAAGTACCCATCACAATCCCTATCTCTCGCATTACATTATTTGCCTCTCGTTTTCCTCTCCCCCACTTCACCCTTGCCGTTTTATTTGCCCTTCTTCTGTTCAATCTTATGGTTGCTTGTGTCTCCTTGTACCTTCTTTTTGCTTGCATCTTCGCTTGCTAAAATTTTATGGATCCTCATCCACTTGCTAATCTCTTTAAGAGATCTAATTATGATGAACCTATTGCTAGTGAGTTGAGTGCACTAGATTATCTTTATGAGGTTTTGCTTGAAATTCGTGAATCTAAAAATTGTGATGGAGTACTTTATGAAGCAATTCGTTCATAGAGTATGTTTATCCAACCGGAGTATCCATACGGCCCGTGCGGTAGTCTGTTGGGGAAGAAGAAGAGGTGAGGAAGAAGGAAAGAAGGGTTAGGAGACGTAGAATATTCATCCAACCGCCTGAAATGGTATACCCAGGAGACTTGCATAACAAATAGTATGTTTTACACAGCAAAATATCCATAATAATAAAAACAACAACATAAAGAAAAACTATCATTGCTCGCGGAAAGAGACGGCATAGTCGTCTTTGGCTGCCGGCGCGAACTAGCCGTCGCTGCCGACGTGTGTCTCCGCACCGTGGTTGTCCTCGGCCTCCAGCTACTCGTTCAAGCGGAGCATGCGGGCGCTCTGCACAGATGAGAGCACAGCCCGGTTCAAGTCGAGGACGTCCGGTTCCGCCTGCAGGAGGGCCTCCATGGCAGCGGCATCCGCGCGCTCCGCGTCGAGTCGAGCCTCTGTCGCCCGGTTCAAGTCCAGGACTTCCGGTTCCGCCTGCAGGAGGGCGTCGATGAGAGCAGCATCCGCGCGCTCCGCGTCGAGTCGAGTCTCTGCCGCCCGGTTCAAGTCCAGGACTTCCGGTTCCGCCCGCAGGAGGGCGTCGATGAGAGCGGCATCCGCGCCCTCTGTGTCGAGTAGAGCCTCTGCCACCCGGTTCATGTCCAGGACGTCTTGTTCCGCCTGCAGGAGGGCCTCGATGGCAGCGGCATCCGCGCGATCCGCCTCAAGTTGAGCCTCCGCCGCCCGGTTCACATCCACGACATCCGGTTCCGCCTGCAGGAGAGCCTCGATGGCAGCGGCATGCGCGCGCTCCGCGTCGAGTTGAGCCTCTGCCTCCCGGTCCTCCTTTAGTATCACCATGTTGAATCGCTGGTCCGCATGCACCATGGGGGACTCGGATGCCGACACGAAGTCGACGTCCATCGTCTCATACCCATCGGGGGCC
Organism: Triticum aestivum; assembly: GCF_018294505.1. Lineage (NCBI taxonomy): Eukaryota > Viridiplantae > Streptophyta > Magnoliopsida > Poales > Poaceae > Triticum > Triticum aestivum. The sequence continues at coordinate 497,796,243 of NC_057810.1, forward strand.
TTCTGCGCCGCGACCTCCGCAGTGAACATTGGATCGGCTTCCTCCTCCTCGTAGCTTGGCTCCAGAGAACTGGGGATTGGCCTACCGCAAAGCGAGCTTGGGAACGGAGGTATGTGGCGCCGACCGCCGCCGCGATTTCTGCACGGCGCTCCGGCGTCAGCATCTTGTAGTAAGTGATCTTGCGGCGCACCATGGCTTTCCGGCGAACTAGGGGACGCTTGATGCGGGCTAGGGGATCGAAAGGTGGGGGAATGGGCTGGAGGTTTGGTGTGGTTTTAGGGCAGTGGCTGGCGTAGGCCGAGCAACGAAGGTTCTGGTGTGAATAGTGGTTCCGGTGACGACCGGTCAATTGGTTTTGACTGTACATCGCTCTTGTCGCGTTCACGTTGCAGCCCGGCACGCTGGACCCTCCACGTCGCTCACCGAATTGAACGCGCTTCGTCTTGCGTTTTCGCTCGCTTGTGGGACTGTAGTTGAGAGCAAACCGACATCCCTCCCCCTCCCCCGCCCGCGTCATTTATTATATCACTACTCCCTCTGTTTTATGCAGAGTAAATAAAAACAGGGGGAGTATACTACGGATGAGGATCCCCTGACGTGGCCGAACCCATTTAGTAACTCACATGCGGGGCTTAGCAAGCATGGGGTCCGCCAGTAAGTGACCGAAAGGGAGGGTAAGGCAGGGATACCAACGTCAGAGGATCCACTTCCACTATACTACTTTGACCAAATGTTAGAGTAATAATATATGACATGCAACTTACACAAATGTTAGAGTAATAATATATGACATGCAACTTACACAAAGCATATAGGGTCTAATGCGTTTTTCGAGGCTAACTTTGACCAAATGTTAGAGTAATAATATATGACATGCAACTTACATAAAGCATATGGTCAATTTCGTATGTGAAAGGAGTTTCCAATGATATAATTTTCACATTATACATCTCATGTACTACCTCCGTCTAGGTGTGTAAGTCATCTTACGAAAACCAAATAATTCCAAAACACGTAGGCGCGGTGCATTAACTTCTACCTCGTTTCTTGTTTCTTGACATATGAACCAATAAGAGATGAGGGTGTGCATGCTTTTAATGACCTGAGACTATCAAACATGACATGCAGTGGTTAGTTCATTGCATCCAATACTATTAATTAGCAAATAAACATTAATGTCTCTCATTTTCCCCTCCTCCTTGGTCACGGTGCACAGCCTAAGATGACTTACTCACCTATGTGAAAGGAGTACTATTAATCTTGTCAATAGTCAAGTTGGAAACCATCTCGAGTACAAATCTAGGAGTACATACAAATCTAACAATATTGATTGGGCGTTGTTGAATGTTGTGAAGGAAATATGCCCTAGAGGCAATAATAAAGTTATTATTTATTTCCTCATATCATGATAAATGTTTATTATTCATGCTAGAATTGTATTAACCGGAAACATGATACATGTGTGAATACATAGACAAACATAGTGTCACTAGTATGACTCTACTTGACTGGCTCATTAATCAAAGATGGTTATGTTTCCTAAGCATAGACATGTGTTGTCATTTGATTAATGGGATCACATCATTAGGAGAATGTTGTGATTGACTTGACCCATTCCGTTAGCTTAGCACTTGATCGTTTAGTATGTTGCTATTGCTTTCTTCATGACTTATACAAAGTTCCTACAACTATGAGATTGTGCAACTCCCATTTACCGGAGGAACACTTTGTGTGCTACCAAACGTCACAACGTAACTGGGTGATTATAAAGGTGCTCTACAGGTGTCTCCAAAGGTACATGTTGAGTTGGCATAATTCGAGATTAGGTTTTGTCACTCCGATTGTCGGAGAGGTATCTCTGGGCCCTCTCGGTAATACTCATCACTTAAGCCTTGCAAGCATTGTAACTAATGAGTTAGTTATGAAATGATGTATTACGGAACGAGTAAAGAGACTTGCCGGTAACAAGATTGAACTAGGTATTGGATACCGACGATCGAATCTCGGGCAAGTAACATACCGGTGACAAAGGGAACAACGTATGTTGTTTGCGTTTTGACCGATAAAGATCTTCATAGAATATGTAGGAACCAATATGAACATCCAGGTTCCACTATTGGTTATTGACCGAGAATAGTTCTAGGTCATGTCTACATAGTTCTCGAACCCGTAGGGTCCGCACACTTAACGTTACGATGATAGTTTTATTATGAGTTTATAAGTTTTGATGTACCGAAGTTTGTTCAGAGTCCCGGATGTGATCACGGACATGACGAGGGGTCTCGAAATGGTCGAGACATAAAGATTGATATATTGGACGACTATATTCGGACACCGGAAGTGTTCCGGGTGATTTCGGAGAAAACCGGAGTGCCAGAGGGTTACCGGAACCCCCCCCCCCTGGGAGAGTTAATGGGCCACATGGGCCTTAGTGGAAAGAGAGAGGGGCGGCCAGGGTGGGTCGCGCGCCCCCTCTCCCTCTGGTCCGAATTGGACTAGGAGGGGGGGCGCCCCCCTCTTTCCTCCCCCCTCTCCCCCTTCCTTTCCCCCTCCTAGTAGGAGTAGGAAAGGGGGAGTCCTACTCCTACTAGGAGGAGGACCCCTCCTCCTTGGCGCGCCCACAAGGGCCGGCCGGCCTCCCCCCTTGCTCCTTTATATACGGGGGCGGGGGGGCACCCTAGGACACACAAGTTGATCTACGGATCATTCCTTAGCCGTGTGCGGTGCCCACCCTCCACCATATTCCACCTCGGTCATATCGTCGCGGAGTTTAGGCGAAGCCTTGCGCCGGTAGAACATCATCATCGTCACCACGCCGTCGTGCTGACGGAACTCATCCCCGACGCTTTGCTGGATTGGAGCCCGGGGAACGTCATCGAGCTGAACGTGTGCTGAACACGGAGGTGCCGTACGTTCGGTGCTTGGATTAGTCGAATCGTGAAGACGTACGACTACATCAACCGTGTTGTCATAACGCTTCCGCTTACGGTCTACGAGGGTACGTGGACAACACTCTCCCCTCTCGTTGCTATGCCATCACCATGATCTTGCGTGTGCATAGGAATTTTTTTAAATTACTACGTTCCCCAACAGTGGCATCCGAGCCTAGGTTTTATGCATTGATGTTATATGCACGAGTAGAACACAAGTGAGTTGTGGGCGATACAAGTCATACTGCTTACCAGCATGTCATACTTTGGTTCGGTGGTATTGTTGGATGAAGCGGCCCGGACCGACATTACACGTACGCTTACGCGAGACTGGTTCTACCGACGTGCTTTGCACACAGGTGGCTAGCGGGTGTCAGTTTCTCCAACTTTAGTTGAACCAAGTGTGGCTACGCCCGGTCCTTGCGAAGGTTAAAACAGCACTAACTTGACGAACTATCGTTGTGGTTTTGATGCGTAGGTAAGAACGGTTCTTGCTAAGCCCGTAGCAGCCACGTAAAACTTGCAACAACAAAGTAGAGGACGTCTAACTTGTTTTTGCAGGGCATGTTGTGATGTGATATGGTCAAGACGTGATGCTATATTTATTGTATGAGATGATCATGTTTTGTAACCGAAGTTATCGACAACTGGCAGGAGCCATATGGTTGTCGCTTTATTGTATCAAATGCAAATGCCCTGTAATTCCTTTACTTTATCACTAAGCGGTAGCGATAGTCGTAGAAGCAATAGATGGCGTAAACGACAATGATGCTACGATGGAGATCAAGGTGTCGCGCCGGTGACAATGGTGATCACGACGGTGCTTCGGAGATGGAGATCACAAGCACAAGATGATGATGGCCATATCATATCACTTATATTGATTGCATGTGATGTTTATCCTTTATGCATCTTATCTTGCTTTGTTTTACGGTAGCATTTTAAGATGATCTCTCACTAAAAATTATCAAGAAGTGTTCTCCGTGAATATGCACCGTTACCAAAGTTCGTCGTGCCCAGACACCACGTGATGATCGGGTGTGATAAGCTCTACGTCCATCTACAACGGGTGCAAGCCAGTTTTGCACACGCAGAATATTCAGGTTATACTTGACAAGCCTAGCATATGCAGATATGGCCTCGGAACACAGAGACCGAAAAGTCGAGCATGAATCATATAGTAGATATGATCAACATAGTGATGTTCACCATTGAAAACTACTCCATCTCACGTGATGATCGGTTATGGTTTAGTTGATTTGGATCACGTAATCACTTAGATGACTAGAGAGATATCTATCTAAGTGGGAGTTCTTAAGTAATATGATTAATTGAACTTAAATTTATCATGAACTTAGTACCTGATAGTATTTTGCTTGTCTATGTTTGTTGTAGATAGATGGCTCGTGTTGTTGTTCCATTGAATTTTAATGCGTTCCTTGAGAAAGCAAAGTTGAAAGATGATGGTAGCAATTACACGGACTGGGTCCGTAACTTGAGGATTATCCTCATTGCTGCACAGAAGAATTACGTCCTGGAAGCACCGCTAGGTGCCAGGCCTGCTGCAGGAGCAACGCCAGATGTTGTGAACATCTGGCAGAGCAAAGCGTCTCCAATAAGTTCTACAGCTGCAAGATGGAGGAGAATAGTTCTGTCAGTGAGCATATACTCAAAATGTCTGGGTATAATAATTACTTGATTCAAATGGGAGTTAATCTTCCGGATGATAGCGTCATTGACAAAATTCTCCAACCACTGCCACCAAGCTACAAGAGCTTCGTGATGAACTATAATATGCAAGGGATGAACAAGACAATTCCCGAGCTCTTCGCAATGCTAAAGGCTGCGGAGGTAGAAATCAAGAAGGAGCATCAAGTGTTGATGGTCAACAAGACCACTAGTTTCAAGAAAAAGGGCAAAGGGAAGAAGAAGGGGAACTTCAAGAAGAACAGCAAGCAAGTTGCTGCTCAAGAGAAGAAACCCAAGTCTGGACCTAAGCCTGAAACTGAGTGCTTCTACTGCAAGCAAACTGGTCACTGGAAGCGGAACTGCCCCAAGTATTTGGCGGATAAGAAGGATGGCAAAGTGAACAAAGGTATATGTGATATACATGTTATTGATGTGTACCTAACTAGAGCTCGTAGTAGCACCTGGGTATTTGATACTGGTTCTGTTGCTAATATTTGCAACTCGAAACAGGGACTACGGAATAAGCGAGCACTGGCCAAGGACGAGGTGACGATGCGCGTGGGAAACGGTTCCAAAGTCGATGTGATCGCGGTCGGCACGCTACCTCTACATCTACCTTCGGGATTAGTTTTAGACCTGAATAATTGTTATTTGGTGCCAGCGTTGAGCATGAACATTATATCTGGATCTTGTTTGATGCGAGACGGTTATTCATTTAAATCAGAGAATAATGGTTGTTCTATTTATATGAGTAATATCTTTTATGGCCATGCACCCTTGAAGAGTGGTCTATTTTTATTGAATCTCGATAGTAGTGATACACATGTTCATAATGTCGAAGCCAAAAGATGCAGAGTTGATAATGATAGTGCAACTTATTTGTGGCACTGCTGTTTAGGTCATATCGGTGTAAAGCGCATGAAGAAACTCCATACTGATGGACTTTTGGAATCACTTGATTATGAATCACTTAGTACTTGCGAACCGTGCCTCATGGGCAAGATGACTAAAACACCGTTCTCCGGTACTATGGAGAGAGCAATAGATTTGTTGGAAATCATACATACAGATGTATGTGGACCGATGAATATTGAAGCTCGTGGCGGATATCGTTATTTTCTCACCTTCACAGATGATTTGAGCAGATATGGGTATATCTATTTAATGAAACACAAGTCTGAAACATTTGAAAAGTTCAAAGAATTTCAGAGTGAAGTGGAAAATCATCGTAACAAGAAAATTAAGTTTCTACGATCTGATCGTGGAGGAGAATATTTGAGTTACGAGTTTGGTTTACATTTGAAACAATGCGGAATAGTTTCGCAACTCACGCCACCCGGAACACCACAACGAAATGGTGTATCCGAACGTCGTAATCGTACTTTACTAGATATGGTGCGATCTATGATGTCTCTTACTGATTTACCGCTATCATTTTGGGGTTATGCTTTAGAGACGGCTGCATTCACATTGAATAGGGCACCATCAAAATCCGTAGAGACGACGCCTTATGAACTATGGTTTGGCAAGAAACCAAAGTTGTCGTTTCTTAAAGTTTGGGGCTGCGATGCTTATGTGAAGAAACTTCAACCAGATAAGCTCGAACCCAAATCAGAGAAATGTGTCTTCATAGGATACCCAAAAGAGACTGTTGGGTACACCTTCTATCACAGATCCGAAGGCAAGACATTCGTTGCTAAGAATGGATCCTTTCTAGAAAAAGAGTTTCTCTCAAAAGAAGTGAGTGGGAGGAAAGTAGAACTTGATGAGATAACTATGTCCGCTCCCTTATTGGAAAGTAGTTCATCACAGAAATCGGTTCTTGTGACATCTACACCAATTAGTGAGGAAGATAATGATATTGATCATGAAACTTCAGATCAAGTTTCTACTGAACCTCGTAGGTCTACCAGAATAAAATCTGCACCAGAGTGGTACGGTAATCCTATTCTGGAAGTCATGTTACTTGACCATGATGAACCTACGAACTATGAGAAAGCGATGATGAGCCCAGATTCCGCAAAATGGCTAGAAGCCATGAAATCTGAGATGGGATCCATGTATGAGAACAAAGTATGGACTTTGGTTGACTTGCCCGATGATCGGCAAGCCATTGAGAATAAATGGATCTTTAAGAAGAAGACTGACGCTGACGGTAATGTAACTGTCTATAAAGCTCGACTTGTTGTGAAAGGTTTTCGACAAGTTCAAGGGGTTGACTACAATGAGACTTTCTCACCCGTAGGAATGCTTAAGTCTGTCCAAATCATGTTAGCGATTGCCGCATTTTATGATTATGAAATTTGGCAGATGGATGTCAAAACTACATTTCTGAATGGATTTTTGGAAGAAGAGTTGTATATGATGCAACCAGAAGGGTTTGTCGATCCTAAGGGAGCTAACAAAGTGTGCAAGCTCCAGCGATCAATCTATGGTCTGGTGCAAGCCTCTCGGAGTTGGAATAAACGCTTTGATAGTGTGATCAAAGCATATGGTTTTATACAGACTTTTGGAGAAGCCTGTATTTATGAGAAAGTGAGTGGGAGCTCTGTATCATTTCTAATATTATATGTGGATGACGTATTGTTGATTGGAAATGATATAGAATTTCTGAATAGCATAAAAGGATACTTGAATAAAAGTTTTCAATGAAAGACCTCGGTGAAGCTGCTTACATATTGGGCATTAAGATCTATAGAGATAGATCAAGACGCTTGATTGGACTTTCAGAACGCACGTACCTTGATAAAGTGTTGAAAAGGTTCAATATGGATTAGGCGAAGAAAGGGTTCTTGCCTGTATTACAAGGTATAAAGTTGAGTCAGACTCAATGCCCGACCACTGCAGAAGATAGAGAGAAAATGAAAGGAGTTCCCTATGCTTCAGCCATAGGCTCTATCATGTATGCAATGCTGTGTACCAGACCTGATGTGTGCCTTGCTATTAGTTTGGCAGGGAGGTACCAAAGTAATCCAGGAGTGGGTCACTGGACAGCGGTCAAGAACATCCTGAAATACCTGAAAAGGACTAAGGATATGTTTCTCGTATATGGAGGTGACAAAGAGCTTGTCGTAAATGGTTACGTCGATGCAAGCTTTGACACTGATCCGGACGATTCTAAATCGCAAACCGGATACATATTTTTATTAAACGGTGGAGCTGTAAGTTGGTGCAGTTCTAAACAAAGCGTCGTGGCGGGATCTACATGTGAACCGGAGTACATAGCTGCTTCGGAAGCAGCAAATGAAGGAGTCTGGATGAAGGAGTTCATTTCCGATATAGGTGTTATACCTAGTGCATCGGGACCAATGAAGATCTTCTGTGACAATACTGGTGCAATTGCCTTGGCAAAGGAATCCAGATTTCACAAGAGGACCAAGCACATCAAGAGACGCTTCAATTCCATTCGGGACCAAGTCCAAGTGTGAGACATAGAGATTTGCAAGATACATACGGATCTGAATGTTGCAGACCCGTTAACTAAGCCTCTCTCACGAGCAAAACATGATCAGCACCAAGACTCCATGGGTGTTAGAATCATTACTATGTAATCTAGATTATTGACTCTAGTGCAAGTGGGAGACTGAAGGAAATATGCCCTAGAGGCAATAATAAAGTTATTATTTATTTCCTCATATCATGATAAATGTTTATTATTCATGCTAGAATTGTATTAACCGGAAACATGATACATGTGTGAATACATAGACAAACATAGTGTCACTAGTATGCCTCTACTTGACTAGCTCATTAATCAAAGATGGTTATGTTTCCTAACCATAGACATGTGTTGTCATTTGATTAATGGGATCACATCATTAGGAGAATGTTGTGATTGACTTGACCCATTCCGTTAGCTTAGCACTTGATCGTTTAGTATGTTGCTATTGCTTTCTTCATGACTTATACAAAGTTCCTACAACTATGAGATTGTGCAACTCCCGTTTACCGTAGGAACACTTTGTGTGCTACCAAACCTCACAATGTAACTGGGTGATTATAAAGGTGCTCTACAGGTGTCTCCAAAGGTACATGTTGAGTTGGCATAATTCGAGATTAGGTTTTGTCACTCCGATTGTCGGAGAGGTATCTCTGGACCCTCTCGGTAATACTCATCACTTAAGCCTTGCAAGCATTGTAACTAATGAGTTAGTTATGAAATGATGTATTACGGAATGAGTAAAGAGACTTGCCAGTAACGAGATTGAACTAGGTATTGGATACCGACGATCGAATCTCGTGCTAGTAACATACCGATGACAAAGGGAACAATGTATGTTGTTATGCAGTTTGACCGATAAAGATCTTCGTAGAATATGTAGGAACCAATATGAACATCCAGGTTCCACTATTGGTTATTGACCAAGAATAGTTCTAGGTCATGTCTACATAGTTCTCGAACCCGTAGGGTCCGCACACTTAACGTTATGATGACAGTTTTATTATGAGTTTATAAGTTTTGATGTACCGAAGTTTGTTCGGAGTCCCGGATGTGATCACGGACATGACGAGGAGTCTCGAAATGGTCGAGACATAAAGATTTATATATTAGACGACTATATTCGGACACCGGAAGTGTTCCGAGTGATTTCGGAGAAAACCAGAGTGCCGGAGGGTTACCGGAACCCCCCGGGAGAGTTAATGGGCCACACGGGCTTTAGTGCAAAGAGAGAGGGGCGGCCAGGGTGGGCCACGCGCCCCCTCTCCCTCTGGTTCAAATTGGACTAGGAGGGGGGCGGTGCCCCCCTCTTTCCTTCCCCCTCTCCCCCTTCCTTTCCCCCTCCTAGTAGGAGTAGGAAAGGGGGAGTCCTACTCCTACTAGGAGGAGGACTCCTCCTCCTTGGCGCGCCCACAAGGGCCGGCCGGCCTCCCCCCTTGCTCCTTTATATACGGGGGCGGGGGGGCACCCTAGGACACAGAAGTTGATCTACGGATCGTTCCTTAGCCGTGTGCGGTGCCCACCCTCCACCATATTCCACCTCGGTCATATCATCGCGGAGTTTAGGCGAAGCCTTGCGCTGGTAGAACATCATCATCGTCACCACGCCGTCGTGCTGACGGAACTCATCCCCGACGTTTTGCTGGATTGGAGCCCGGGGAACATCATCGAGCTGAACGTGTGCTGAACACGGAGGTGCCGTACTTTCGGTGCTTGGATCGGTCGAATCATGAAGACGTACGACTACATCAACCGCGTTGTCATAACGCTTCCGCTTACGGTCTACGAGGGTACGTGGACAACACTCTCCCCTCTTGTTGCTATGCCATCACCATGATCTTGCGTGTGCGTAGGAATTTTTTTGAAATTACTACGTTCCCCAACATGTTGATACCTTTTTTATCATAGTAGAGGTACTTTGACTACACATAAAACTTATATGTAAGGTAGAAAGGATAGGAGGGAGTATATTGTATGTTCAAAAATGAAACGAACATTGAATACCCTTTATATATGATTTGCGGATGCTATGATCACCGGTTCAAAATTTTGAATCTGCCTTAGGTATCATGTGCCCCCACTCATTCCCTCTTGATTTCATGTCGGGGTCCGGAGATCTATTGAAAGAGGACTAGGGTGGGTACATGCGAATGATACTCGGCGGAATGTTCAAATGAGGCATGCGGGAGGATGGACTTGACTGGAGGGCGACATGATCGATGGAGAAGAGGGTTGGGGAGGAATGAGAAATAAGCAAACGCCACATGATTACACTTGAACGGCTCAGATAATCAATAAGTTGTCTCGCTTGGCCTACATAGTGAAAGGCCTAGTGCGCAACCCGGAGCACTCACGCTCGAATATGGCCGGGAAAACAAGGAAACCGACATGTGGGGCACACCCGTCGGGACGATGTAGCGCAGACTAGTCCAATGGAGATCTGGCCCACGACCTCCTCGCCACCAACAACCGTTCATGTGGGTCTTTGGGGCCAACAACGGGGCGCAGCTCCAGCACCGCCTCTGGACATGGCGACCACGGTTAGTGACACCCTCATATCGTAGATAGACACGGTCGGTTTCAGTGTGCCTAGGGTGGCGTTTATGTTGTGGCACGAGCAACGGTATGTTTGGTTTGTGCCCAAGGTTGCCCCATCAAAGCATTGGGTAGCCAAAATTTTGGTTGAGGTATTGGTTGCCCATGATTTGGCCGACATTGGCAAGAGAAATGAACTAGAGTTGGCTAGAGTTCATTAGCATGCCAAAGAAATGGCAACCATCCAAACAAAGACCAATCTTTGGGTCATGACCAAAATTTTGGTAAGGTGCACTTTGGCCACAATCAAACACACCCCAACACCCGGCTCATCGCGGATGCACGGGGCGCCGCGATGCATCCGTGGAGTGGTGTACTGCGGCCAACTGCATCCTCTGGACTTGAGATCATGCCGGGTCGTCTTGCTTTTTCAATGACATGCAGGGATCGCATTTGAGCAAAGGGCATCTCCAACGTTGCCACGACCACAACTAACTACCCTGGCACACCAAAGCCCTCGTCCCTCGCACCGTCGCGCGGTGCGTTCCCAGCTGGCGCCAGCTGCCCGCATTCATGCCGTCCGTTCATAAGTCGTTGTTAAGAGGCTTGGTGCCCGAGGAACCAACTCCGGCGACTTAATGACGCACCCGGACGCTTGGCCTCATCGGAATGCGCTACTTAAAGCGGCAACACCTAGCTAACCTCCACACCATAGTGCATCGTCCTCCTACCTGACACCACATCCGCCATGACCGCAAGTGCGAACGCTCCGCGGGAGAGCTTGTCTTCGGGGATGAAGCTCGAGGTCGTTGCCCTCGTTCAAGTTGCCTCTCGCGACGCAATAGCGGTGTAGCCGGACACGGACGCGACCGCACAAGCGGTGGCCACGCTGGCGGCCAACGACGGGAGCACCGTCAGCCACGCGTCCTACTTGCCGCCGTCCAACGTCCGGCACCGCCGAGGTCGGGGACTCCTCCAAGGATGAGTAGGGCATGGGAGGCGGCAGGGCATGATGTGCCAACTGGCCGGTCTGTATACCGTGTTCTACTCTTCCTCGCCGGAGACCGCACCTTCACTTCACGGGTCTTGAACCCCGCCCCCGTACATAGAGATCACAGATGGAGGACGTCGGTCGCCGCCGTAGAATAGGTTTAGGGTCGGGTTTCTTTTATTTTTCTGTCTTATAAAAGTTTGAAATGTAATGAAAGTCTGCCATATTTGCACTAATATCGGCCGGGGTACATATTTTAGGAGTACTAGTGCACGGAAGATCAAGATCTTGTGGGAGAAAAGGATGAACGAGGGAAAGCCTTATCTGCAAATGTGGAGAGGAGTGTGGGTAAATTGTCATAGTTTCCTTCCTATCCGTTAGATATAGATCGGACGGCCTATATTGCAGGATGACAGGCACACCATCATCACCAACTCTGCTTTTTTTGATCCGAGACAAATCTAAAAACCCAACTAAGCCAACCTCCCAGCATATCGCGCGGGAAAAGACCCGGCCGCGCCGTTTTAGTCGGGATTACCGGATTACTAGTAGTAGTATCGATGGATCGCGCGAAGAAACATGTTTTTTGAGGGGGCGAAGCACCTAGTTTAAAAGGAAAAAAGGCGGTGCACTCACAGCACTCCTGTCGCGGTCGCATTGCACCCCACACACGTTCGGTCCTACACATGGCTAACGCAAACGGAACGCGCTTCGGCTTGCCCCTTCACTGACACGTGGGGCTGCACTAGGAGAAACCGACCATGCGCCAAACTCCCCCCGCCCACCGCGCAAAAATCCTCCTCACCCCCCCCCCCCCCACAAAAATTCCCCCAAAATTCGATTCAACCGCCCTTCGACCAAATATTCCCCAAACCCCCCTCCCCCCGTCCCCCCTCCACTCCATTCGCTCCGCCAAAGCCGCCCTCCCCGCTGCGCCGATACGTCGGCGCCGCGATTCGTCGAGGGGACACATGGCGATCCTTTCGCTCCCACGGTACGCTCTCGTAGACTGCCGTCCTCGAGCCGCGCCGCCACCTCTGGCTACGTTCTTGTGGAGGCGCACGGCGGTCAGCGCTGCCACCGTTGGCGACGTTCGTGTGGAGACGCACGGCGGTCAGCTTCTCCCACGGTACGCGCATTCTAGACTGAGGCCCCGTTCATGTCGGTGTAGCGCTGAATGTTAGCTGATAGACGCTGTTAATCTCACTATTTGTTGAAGTAGTTTACTGTCAATATGCTCTGCTTAAGAAGCTTCCTTGCCCTGTTCTGCACTCAATCTGCTTAGCTGAGATGGCATGCCAAGGCCGATTAGTTGCTAAAATATCCTGCCATATATTTATTGTGACGTAGATTGCCATGGTCTAGTAGCCAATCTGTTAGGTGAAATAGCTCTACACCGTTTTATACTCGATCTTTGTGTCGGGGAAACTGATCCACAAACACGCGCCAAAGATGTCGGGGAAACTGATCCACAAACACCTATGGGACCGGCGGACCAAGCCCCTTTCGGTTCGGCGGGGGGCGGAGATCGCACAAAGAGCGGATCGAGGCGAAGCACACGAGCAGTTTACCCAGCTTCGGAGCTCTCGGGAGAGATAACACTCCTACTGCTGCATGTCTTAGTGTATTGAGTTCTTGCTCGGGAGCGCTGAGTGCTATAGTGCACTCCAGCTGCTAACGAGACCGGGCGTGAGTGTTTTTCTGCCTTTGAACCGACCCCCCTTCGTTGCGCATGGGCCTCCTTTTATAAGCTAAAGGGGTCACAGACAGGTGGCAACGTAGATGAGGGTAAAAATGGAAAAGGAATTGCGGTTGGTACAACTACCTGTACAGTGTATCCTACCTAACCATGACGGCAGGGGACAAAGGCATTAAATGCCCATCTGTGTCGCCCAAACAGTGCAGAAAGGGACCGTCAGGGACGCCACCGCTCGCCACGATGGCAATCTTGTCAGCGTCGCTTGCCACCTCGCACCGCTGGCTGCACAGCCTCTTGCCACGCGCGCCTGGAAAGGCCCCAGGGCGACACGTTGGTGGATGTGCTGGAGCGCGGGTACAGAGTGGTAGCTTGTTGCGGCAAGCGCCTTGCCGCGGTCGTTGTCTTGTCGCGTCCGGAAGCTTGTCGCTCACCGGGCCTTGCCGGTACGCGTGGCGCGTCACGGCAAATTCCTTGAGATGCCTTGGTTGGCCTTCCCGGCAAGCTCCTCTTGCCGGGGCCTTGTCTCCTTGGCTTGAATACTTTGTTCTTGAATGGCTCCAAAGGAACAACGGAGGACCTTGGCGGGCGCCCGGCAAGCCTTGCCGCGGGGTGCTGCAACTGCCTGTGCACAAGTTCAGGATACTAGGGTACCCCTACTCTAGTACACCGACACTTCGTTGCTGCGATGGCCTTCGATAGTTTGATGGCTGTGTGCTCGGGCTCATTGACTGCTGAAATAACCTGCCATAATTTAGCACTCAAATATGTTTGCTGAATTAGCTTTACATATATTTCGTTACTTAGATCTGCTCATCCAAATATCTTGCCATAGCTTTAGACATCGACCTAGGTATTTTTTTCTGGACTTCATAAAAAAGCATATATGTTTTTCCTATAATATCTAGTGGAAGAACTAATTTGTATGTCTAACAGATGGACAGGACTTGGATAACTTCTGCTCAAAGATTCTCTGCTGCATATGTCGAGGGGGTTGAAAACTTCATGAACTTTATCAGAGCTGAGTACGGTGGTCTGAAATCAGATGTGCTCTGCCTGTGTAGCAGTTGTATAAATTCAGTTACAAGACCCCAGTCAACTGTGCAAAATCATCTACACTTGTATGGGATGTCGGTCACATATACTAGGTGGGTTCATCATGGTGAAGCTGTGAACGTCAATGTTATTGACTACGTGGAAGCAGCAGATCACCATCTTGATCTGCCTGATGCTCAGGTGGAAGAGGAGGAGGAGGTGGTGGTGGCGGAGCCAGTGAGTTTGACCAACATTGAAACAATGCTACGAAATGCTCGTGCATTCCGTGAACTTTCACCTACAGAAGAAAAACGGTGGGCCCGCATGTTGGAACAATGCAACGTTGCTGTCACCCTAGGAAATAAGTTGTCGGTATTCTCAGCTATGGTCACCTTTCTTCAGGTGAAGACATCTGAGTGGATGACCAACAAATCATTCGATGCGATGTTGGCTGCTTTCCGCAAATCTCTCCCAGATGCGTCTGAGCTGCCACACGCCTACAGTAAAATGAAGAATTTCCTTCGTGCAGTTGGAATTGGATATGATATGATCCATGTTTGTAAGAATAATTGTGTTCTGTTCCGGAAGGATTATGCCAACTTAAGTGAATGCCCGAAATGCAAATCATCAAGATGGAAAGATGGCGATGTTGTGAAGAGGGTTCCTCATAATGTTCCGAGACATTTTTCAATTACACCAAGATTGCAGAGGTTGTTTCATGATGCTGAAACAAGAGAGGATGTACTGTGGCATTCTAGGAACCAGGAGTACAGATATCAGAATGTAATGAGCCATCCATCTCATGGTAGTGAGTGGAAAATCTTCAATGATAAACACAAAGAGTTTGCTGCTGACCCGAGAAACATTAGACTTGGCTTAGCTTCAGATGGATTTAACCCATTTGGCCACTAGAGCGCCACATATAGCATGTGGCCAGTGCTTGTTATCCCTTACAAGATGCCTCCAAATGTCTGCACCAAAGAATCAAACTACATGATGGCCTTGCTCATTCCAGGTCCAAAAAGTCTTGGAAAGGATTTTGATTTGTTCATGGAGCCTCTTGTGGAGGAACTTCAACAGCTATGGAAGGGTGTTCTCACTCGAGACCTATATAGCAGCCCACCAGCTGATTTCTTTCTGCGTGCTATTGTAATTTGGTGCATCCATGATTATCCGGCTTTGGGCACTATGTCAGGGCGAACGACACATGGTTACAATGCATGTGTTCGCTGTGACAGGAATCCGCTGTCATACGCAATACTTAGCAAGATCTGTTACATTGGACACTGTCGTTTCCTTGCCAAGGACAAGCCGCATCCTAGAAAATACCGAAGACATGTGTTCAATGCAAAGCATGAAAACCGTGATGCGCCAAAGAGGCTCACCGCCGATGAGTTGCAAGTGGAATTAGAGAAGGTCAGGCATAGTACACCTGGAAACCATCCTGGTAATGGTAGCGGGAAAAGGAAGCATGGCACGGTAGAATAGAGATTATTGTTTACCCGCAGGTCCACTTTGTGGGACTTGGAGTATTGGAAAGATTTGGATCTGCGCATAATCTTGATGTGATGCACATCGAGAAAAATATATGTGACAACATTATCGACACACTTCTTAACATTGAAGGCAATACGAAAGATACCTTAAAATCTGGGATTGATTTGACACACCTGGGTATCAGAAAGGATTTGCAGGTGCAAGATGAAGGTAAACCACGGGATATGGCACCAGCTGTGTACGTCTTGGACAAGGTAAAAAGAAAAGAATTCTGCGAGGTCCTGTCACGTGTGAGATTCCCACATGGATTTGCTTCCAACCCTGAAAGGAGAGTCAGTGCAGATGGAAACAAGGTACAAGGGTTGAAAACTCATGACTGCCACGTCCTACTTCAAAGGGTTTTACCTGTTATCCTTAGAGGATTGGGCCACCATGACTTATACAGAGCAGTTGCAGAGTTAGGACAATTCTTCAGGGAACTCTGCAGTAGAAATATCAGGATAGATGCTTTGGAGCATCTTAGTGACAAGATACCAACTATCCTATGCGGCCTTGAGAAGATCTATCCTCCAACCTTCTTTGATGTGATGGTGCATTTGGATGTTCATCTACCTGATGAGGCACTACTTAGAGGTCCAGTATAGTATGGATGGATGTACCCTATTGAAAGGTGGCTATGCACTTTCAAGGGCTATGTTAGGAACAGAGCTAGACCCGAGGGTTCCATTGCAGAGGCCTACATTGCTACAGAAGCATTGACATTCTGCTCAAAATACATTGAAACAGCTGATCAGCTTAGCAAAGAGGTGGGTGAAGACAATCCCGGGCTCAATGTTTTCGATTATTCTATTCGAGTTACAGGGAAGAGTCGACAAGAGGACAAACCTAAAGATTTGGACAAAATGGTTTGGTATGTGTTGAATAACTATCCTGAGATACTACCTTATATCAAGTAAGTGCAGTACTGCAGCTTATACATCATAATCTACTAAACTTGCAGCACATTCTTATATATTTAGATGTTTGACACGATCACTATGTTCTGCAGCATGTACAAAGAGGAGTTACTGCTGCAAAATCCAAGAAACATTGACAAACTGGTTATGGCAGGATTTGCGAAATGGTTCAAGAACCATGTAAGCTTTTGAAGTGCACTGTCAGTTTTTTTAATATATTGAGTACATAAGATGATCAGCTTGTCTATTTTCTAACCATAGGTTAAGAAGATGCGGGAGGATTGGCAGGCAGTTGATGATGCCCTTTACTCACTAGCAATGGGTCTTGATACTCGGGTAAGACATTATGAATCTTGCGTTGTTGGAGATGTGCGCTACAACACCCTTGCACGAGATGAAGGTAGGAGGACACAAAACAGTGCCATCATGAGCACGGATACGTACGACAAAGAGAAAACTGAAATGTATGCTAACATAACAGACATTGTTCAGTTGCAGTATATCTCCAGTTTCGAGGATCATCGGTGTGTGGTTTTGTTGTGCTATCGTTGGTATAACCTGTTTTCCAGGATCGCAAAACCCAGAGCTGATGATTATTTCAAATCCATCAATGTCAAGGCGGCGTACCAGACCAACAAGCCTTTTATTTTGGCAAATCAAGCAACACAAATATTTTTCTTGGAAGACACATTTGCACGTAGCGATGACTGGAGAGTATTGCAAAGGTTTGAGCAGAGGAATTCGTTTAATGAAGTTCCACAACAAGATGATGCTTACACTGCTCCTGATGTACAAGATAACACAGATGTTCCTAATATCTTTGAGAACCATCACGTCAATGACGCCGGCGAAAAGATTTCCTATCGTGCTGTGGACATACAAGAGTTGATCAAGAAGAAGCCAACATTCGAGGACGTTGAGGACGAAGAAGAAGATGACACCGTCGGGAATTATGATTCAGACTGATACACATGGCGAAGATGTTGATGCTGCTACTGCGGATGATGATTACATTGCTTTTGTCGTATTTGCCTGTCAGAAGACATTTTTTATCTACTATGTGAAATTGTGTTTGCTATGACAACTGAAACCTGATGACCATGTTGTTTAGTATTTTGCTGCGAGAACATCACTTCTTATGTATGCTGATGTGTGTTTGGTGATTGTATGACAACTAAAACATGATGAAATTGTTGTTTAGTTGTACTCATATTTGGCTGTGAAACTTGAATTTGATGACATAGTTTGCTGTTGGACTGCAATTTGCTCGACGTCTTCGAATGAGAACAAAGCTGACCCGACAGGGCCCCTGCTATCTATTTATTTATATGAGCAAAAGGGGATACCCCCTGATTTCCGTTAATAGAAATCATTAGATGTTCACAACACTACGCCCAGCCTGCTACACAGGTTTCATTCATTACTAGTTTCAGCAAAGTGCTCATGTCGTAGCCACTGAATACATCACGAGTGCTACATACACTGCAAATAAAGAGACAATCATCCTACAGAGCACATTGATTTTGCCCATTATCTTCACAAGCTCTTTCATCTCCTCATTGCTATCAAGGTCGTTCAGCAGTTGTTGCTTGGCCATGATCAGAGGAACTGCGTCTTTAACCTTCTGCTCTGCATCTTCCTCTTCTGCCGTTCCTTCAGTTACTTGTCCAACACCCCAACCTGCTGGTATTGGGATTCCTCGGCTAACCAAATAATCAGCATAGTTGCATTCCCCCACATCAGCAACTTCCCAGAAATACAAATCACATGAATCTTCCCTTTTCTGCACGAATCAAATTGGAAGATCATCAACCAAACTATTAAAAAAATCAGCAACTGAAAGCAGCAGAACAACACTTAAACATATTATTACCCCATGATTCGGGCATTTGTAGAAGACTCGTCCAGGGTTGCGGATTGTGTTTGAGACGCGATGGATGACTCTGCGTGATTTGCAGCAGTGGCACCACACCAACGGCAGCGGGTTGTGATGAGACCCACAGGCGATGGTACGGGTGGCGACTTGGTGCATATCTAGTTGTTGCCTGCTGAAGAGCAGCTGGACGAGCAGCCAGCGGACATGGTTGCTGCGGCCAGAGCTTCTGATGCTAGGCAGAGTAAGTAGAGAAGAGGAGAAGCGAACGTTGGATATGTCAGTTTCATTACTTGCAGAGTAGCATAACACCATATATAGTCATAGTCTAGGTTTGGATTCGAACCAGCTACAGGAGCACGTCTTTCTTTTTTCTAAAACTCAGCAACGTCTCTTTACTAGTACACTAGCTTGTTCTGTACGCCTTCCCAAGTCTTTGGTTTTCTTTCCCTTTTTTGCGAGGAAGGAAGGAGGACAAAATTGAGAGTTCCTCGGACTCGAACCCAAGACCTCTCGGTTGAAAACCAAGGGTGCTAGTCACTTATGTGGCGAACGTTCCCTGTGAGGAGGACGGCAGACGAACGCATTTTCCTCGCAGTTTTCTTCCTATATATAAAAAAGTATGCTACTTGGTGTCCGCTTAGTCAAAAAATGATTGTGCCAACCTTGACCATTCGATTGACATTCAACGTCTGTCGCGTTTCTTCAGTCTCTTCTTCCTCGAGCCGCCAAAGCCAAACCAGCGCCTGCGGGACCGCCTGCTCCCGCCTCCCACAGCTGGCTGTGATCTTCCCCGGCTCCTGTTCGTTCCCATCCGAGGCCTCACCATCGTCCTCCACGCTCGCCATGGCGCCGCCCTCCGGTGTTGTCAACATGGTCAACAACCGAGAGGAATAAGGAGATGACTGTACATGGTGAGGATGACAGTAGGGACCCAGCAGCGCGCGCAGTAATTTTGTTTTTTCGGGACGGAGAAGGGTATCAACTGCGTTGTGCGGGACCCGTGGCCCGTCTAGCCCAGGCTTTTATTTCATATGTTTAGCACATGACCAGCCCAGTTTGTTTTTTTCCTTTCTGAAAAATGGCTAGCCAGCTATTTTGTTTTTTGCAGAATAACTAACATAGGCCTACTTGCTTTTCTACGCCCTGCTGGGCCGGAAATCTTTCAAGACGAGGAGGGATGCATTTTTCCCAGAAAATGGGCTATAAGTAATAAGAAATGGGCTATAAGTAATAAGAAATGGGCTATAAGTAATAATAAATGGGCTATAAGTAATAATAAATTGGCTGTAAAATAAAAAAAAATACAGCAAACATGCAATTAGTTCCCAAATACTGTTTTATTTCGGATTTTGATATTTTAAATTTCATTGTTTTTGTGCGGGTAAAATTTCATTGAATTTAAATTAAGGTATATTTAGATTTAAAATTAATTTGAATCCGGCTAGAAATTTCGGGCTGTATGCTGTTTGGGACAGATTTGGAGGCTGACTTGTGGGTCTACTAGGTTGATGTGTACTTTGGCTTTGTCAACTTAGTCCACAAACGATTCTAGCAGCAGTGACCGTTGGATGTTAATCCAACGGCCGTGTTGCTTCTTCAATATCTGATCTTCTTGCTCCAGCCGCCCAAACCAGCTCCGGTGGGACTGCCTCCTCCTGCCTCCCGTGGCGGCTGTGCTGCCGCACAGGCCGCACCGCCCCACCCTACTTCATTGCTGGCCAGGCCATTCCTCTACTCACCCACACCTCCTGTTATTTTCCGGCGACAGCAGCCGGACCAGTAAACTGTCGTACTCCCCACTGCGTGGGCAACCATTGCTGAGTCTTCTCGGGCTCCGTGTCGTTCCCTTCCTAGGCCTCGCCGTCGTCCACCGCCATGGTGCTCTCGGCGCGGCCTCGTCAACGTGGTCAACGAACGACATCCATCGGCCGTGGACTGTACGCGCAAAATAATGATTCCTCAACCTGACAGCTAGGACCCACTGGAAGGGCCTCTGTATTTCGCAAAAAAAAGTTCCCCCCGCTGACATGTCGGACCCACTAGCTATATCTTCGCACGCAAGGAAGTACCTCCTTATTACGCACAAAAAAATGAATACCCACCCTACTAGATGGGACCCACCATAGTGGGAGGATGACTTCTGGGCTAACTAAGTTGACGGGGACGGAGGGCTTTGTCAACTTAGTCAATATGAACGATTCTAGCTCCAGTGACCGTATGATTTCCATCCAACGGCCATAGTGCTTCTTCAACCTCTGGTCTTCTTGCTCCAGCCGCCCAAAGCAGCGCCGGTCGTGCCGCGTGCTCCTGCCTCTCGTGGCCGGCTGTGATGCCGTGGAGGCCTCACCGCCCCCTACTACTCCCACCGCTGGCCCAGGGTATCCCTCTACTCACCCACACCCCCTGCTATTCTGTGGCGACGGCAGCCTCACGCCGCAGCCGAACCAGTGAACCCAGGCACTCCTCTCCGCGCGGGCTACCACTGCTGCGTCTTCCCCGGCTCCGCGTCGTCCCCTTCCTAGGCCTTGCCGTCATCCAGACCACCGCCCTGGTGCTCTCCGCGCGGCGTGGTCAACATGGTCAATGACCGACTTCCATCGGAAGAGTACTGTACGTGGAGAGGCTGACAGCTGGGTCCAGGCGGCCGCAAGGAAGTGCCTCCTTATTACGCGCAAAATAATTATTCCTCCACCTGACAGTAGGGACCCACCAGACAGGCCACCTTATTTCGTGAAAAAAACATTTCCCCCTGACTGCTGGGACCCACTGGACGGGCCAGCGTATTTCGTGAAAAAAACGTTCCCCGCGCTGTCAGCTCGGACCCACCAGAAGTGCCTCCTTATTACGCACAAAAAAATGAATACTCCCCTTGCTAGCTGGGACCCACCATGGTGGGAGGCTGACTTGTGGGCCTACTAAGTTGACTGGGACGGGGGCCTTTGTCAACTTTAGTCAATATGAACGATTCTAGCTCAAGTGACCGTACGATGTCCATCCAACGGCCGTAGTGCTTCTTTAACCTCTGATTTTCTTGCTCCAACCGCCCAAAGCAGCGCCGGTCGTGCCGCATGCTCCTGCCTCCCATGGCCGGCTGTGCTGCCGCGGAGGCCTCACCGCCCCTACTATTCCCACAGCTGGCCAGGCCCTGCGGTGAAGGCAGCCTCACACCGCAGCTGAACCAATGAACCCTCGTACTCCTCTCCGCGCGGGCTTCCACTGCTGCGTCTTCCCCGGCTCCCTGTCGTCCCCTTCCTAGGCCTCGCCGTCGTCCACCGCCCTGGTGCTCTCGGCGCAGTGTGGTCAACGTGGTCAAGGAACGACTTCCATCGGATGTGGACTGTACGTGGAGAGGCTGACAGTTGGGTCCATGGCCGCAGCAAGGAAGTGCCTCCTTATTGCACGAAAAATAATGATTCCTCCACATGACAACTGGGACCCACCGGACGGGCCACTGTATTTCATGAAAAAAACATTCCCCCCTGACTGCTGGGACCCACTAGCTACATCTTCGCACGCAAGGAAGTGCATCAAGGCAAAAAAACAAAACGATTCGCCCCCTTGACCGCGGGGACCCACCAGCGACACCTTCGCACGCAAGGAAGTGCGTCCGGGCAAAAAAAAAGATTCGCCCCCTGACTGCTGGGACCCACCAGCTACATCTTCACATGCAAGGAAGTGCGTCCGGGCAAAAAAAACCAAAACGATTCGCCCCCCTGACTGCTGGGACCCACCAGCTACATCTTCGCACGCAAGGAAGTGCCTGAGAGTCGGGACCCACCTGGTCGAAGCGTACGTAGCATTGTCATTCTGGTCGTGAACATGTACGTACATATATACTGGTGGATGTAGAGGCCCGCACGTGTCATAGTAGAGGCGCGCACGTAGCATGTAGACGTACGTACAGTGGCGAGGGTGCAAGAAAGAAAATACGGCCACATACGTACATACGAGCAGGGTCTCTAACGCCTATCGCGCATACGTACATGGCTGGGTCGGAATGGAGAAACAGCGTCATCGTGTTCATGGGGAGCCAACCGGCTGGGTCGGAACGGAATGCGTGGTTGTGTTCATCGGGAGGGCTTGGATGGAACAGGCGATGGAAATGAGGCCTGGCGTACCGCACAACGGAGGAAACGGCCTTGTGTTCGACCGACCACGTTCGAAACGGGGTCCTGTTGATCGGGAGGGGCTTGGCGTACCGCAAAATGGAGGAAACAGACCTCCTACGGTCGAAACGGGGGTCCTGTTGATCGGGAGGGGTGTGGCATACCGCAAAACAGAAGAAACGGACTTGTGTTGGAGCACTACGGTCGAAATGGGGGTCCTGTTCATCGGGAGCGGTGTGGCGTACTGCAAAACGGACGAAACGGACTTGTGTTGGAGCGCTACGGTCGAAACGGGGGGGGGTGTGGTGTACAGCAAAACGGGACTCCACGGGATACTGTTCATCTCCACCATCGACCTCCTCCAGCCTCCACGGGCTACCGTCGACCTCCTCCAGCCTCCACGGGCTCCTGTTCATCCAGCCTCCACCGCGCGCTACTCCACCGACTACTGTTCAACCACCCCTCCACGGGCACCCCTCCACCGTCTACTGTTCATCCAGCCCTCCACATCACGGGGTCCTATTCAACCACCCCTCCACGGCCACCCCTCCACCGTCTACTGTTCATCCAGCCCTCCACACCACGGGTTCCTGTTCATCTAGAGGCAACGCCACCGCTCACTGTTCATCCAACCCTCCCCCCCCCCACAACGCTCACTGTTCATCCCAGAGGCAGCATCGGTCGGCTTTAGTTAGCAGCAGTAGCGAAGGAATCGCTCCATCGGGTTCAGTTAACAGCCATCGATCAATCGCTCGGGTTCAGTAACGCGTTGCCTGCAGTGCAATCGCTCGGGTTCAGTTAGAGCCCAACGCCTCGCTCGGCTTCAGTTAGAGCCAACGCCTCGCACACACGCGCGCACGTACGAGAGAAACGTGCATCGCTCCGCCCCCGACCTCCCACCGTAACTGGCAACTCCCCGAAATTTTCCTCCCCCTTGCTTCTACCATGGTTTTTTCCATCATGGACGGCCCAAAGAATGTCATGCAGCTGCGTCTCCAGCCCACCCAGGACGAAAAGCCCATTTTCTGTCATGATTTTTTGTCATAGAAGTAGGAGCCCACCACATCTATGATGATACCGGGTTTTGTCACAATTATCATCATAGAAGTGTCATATATATGACAGGAAAAAAATTCGTTCGGCCCAAAATGTCACGGATGTGTCTTTTTTTTGTAGTGCTACATGGCATGCACGTCGTTGTAGGTTGAGAATTTAACTGGCTATATATATATATATATATATATATATATATATATGTGTGTGTGTGTGTGTGTGTGTGTGTGTGTGTGTGTGTGTGTGTGTGTAATGAATAGTACGCCAGCCTTTTTAAAAATGTATACTTTTGTACAATAGTACTCCACTATCGATGGATTGCACCATGGAGCAAAAATTGAAATTTTTAAAAAAGGTGGTACATATATAGAGAGCGCTCGTTGCCAAATTATGCATATATTACTATTAAAAAAGCTAGTACGTGCTTAATTGGGGTGCTAAATTCTATTAAAGAAATACTAGTACTAGTACGTACATACTGAAGAGTTAAAGTAATGAGAAGAAACATAACATAGTTCTGCTGGGTGCTCAGCACAACACACCCCTCAAATTAAACTAAGCACACCTGAAATTAAACTATGCAACTAATCCGGTAGACACTGCATTAGAAGTTTAGAACCTCCATGAGCAACTACACTGCCACCTTACTCGGAGTCCTTGTCCACGTCCTCAACTTCGTCCTTGTCCCTCTTCCTCTTGGCCGATACTTCTTTGCTTGAACCGCTAACTTGGCTGTTGCTCTTCATCCAACCCTTGTAGATATTGAAACAAAGGTAGCCATCCATTGCAGCATAGTGGATGTGGTCTATATCTAGTACATTCCGCTGCCATGCATGACGATGAAACATGTAATGAGGTTTCTCCAGTTTGCGGTACGAAGGATGAACCATGGCTCCTGCCAGGGTCAGCATTGAGGGCTGACGAGAGGGCACCAGCCGATTCTTCTGGAGGTCGAAGGGGTTGCCTACAACGAGGCCTATCCGATGCAGGACTTCTTTGTCATTCTTAAAGTCTACAGTAACGAATTTGACTATTTTGTCCTCGAGGAAGTTCTTAAAATCCTGGCACTCAAAGTCGGCATGGCATATGTGGTAGACCAAGCAAACGTTATGTACGCAAACCTGGATCACGGCGGGCTTCTTCCTTTCTTCGTCCTTTAGATCCTTCTCTTGTCCCACGACTATGGTGTACTCAACATCTAGCCCAGCTACCCACTCATCATGTGAATTTTCGAACATGCGTCTGAAGTGAGAAAGGCATTCTTTCACCATCGCGGAAGTATGGGTGTAGATGACGTCGAACTCATCGCCGGTGATGGTTCTAACCTTGTACTCACCGCCGATCGGGGATATTTGGGATGCCATGGATTTGGGAGGAGGGTTAGGATTAGTGGAACTGCCGTAATGTGAATGGACGGGACGACTAGGAGCGAACCGCCATAGTATTAAAGGACGTGCGGGAAAGAGTAGGAGCAAACTGCCAGCGTGCGAACGGCAGGGTAGTGTCTTTCCATTCTCCCATGATACGGGCTTCCGAGAGCCCTTGGATCTGAGATCGAACGGTTGCATGGCGTGATTCTAGACCTATGGGTGAATATCCTATCCTGGAGGGTTATTCTTAAAATTTTCAGCAACCTAGCATGCGACCGTTTGATCTCAGATCCAAGGGCTGCCAGCAGCCCGTATCATGGTCGCGCCTACCACGACCGTCGCGTCGCTCACGTGGTCGCGCCCTTGGAGATTTAACACGGTGCGTTAGGCTATCTGATGTTGGCATGTCATACATAGTCATCACTTAGTCACTCATACTACAACAAGGTTGGCTATAAGTGTATTTTTTTACTCCTCTCTATCTCTTTCTTCGTACTCCCTCCGTCCCATAATATAAGAACGTTTTTGACACTAGCTAGTGTAGTGTCAAAAACGTTCTTATATAATGGGACACAGGGAGTACTAGTATTTATTGCATTTGCCAAGGAGTGACCTCTTCCAATGAAATGGTGTTGCTAAGTTTGCTTCATTTAATTAGCTATAGACTCAAAATTGTCTTTTCACCTAGGTACACGCGCTTAGCACCGTTTCTTCCTTGGGTCACCAAACTAGTCTCTCTCTTCTTGATTAACTTGCCACATCAGACTTTATGCCTATGTGGCAAGCTTAAGCACCTGTAGGAGCAAGTAAGTACAATAGTGCACTTTACATGGCATTTTTGCATATGTGGAGGAAAGAGAGGCAAGGAAAAAGTGGAGAAGTGGGCTCTCATGCAAGGGCCAGCCTCTACTACTACATGGTGGAGCATTGGGAGAGGCACCTGTATGGAGGTGGTCAGGAATCGGGAGACTCACACCGGTCGTAGCGCCACAGTTAAAATGATAATGGCAAGTCAAATCACGGGGCCCCACCTGTCCAGCAGTAACTCGCTATCAAATCACACAGCCCTACGTTTGCAGTAGCCTACTCCCTCGTCTTCTCGCGTCTCTGTCGAACCGACTAGGCGGAACTGTCTCGCCGCCTACCGGGCAGGAAAAGCCCCGCCCTTGACTTTTAAATAGTATACAGTATACTAATTTTGTATCCATGGATTGCACCCGCGCCATGGAGCAAAGCATCTAGAAAATGGTGGTACACATGTATGGAGTATACAGCACGCACGTCGTGCTCGCTTCGCATCCCAGACGGTCGGTTGGTCTGGCACGCTGCTCTCCGAATGGAACGCGCGTCATATTGCGTTCGCACACACATGTGGGACGGCAATTGAGAACCGACCATAGGCACACTCCCTGGCCCCGCAAGTCGGGTGACTTAATAGAAGAGGGAGACGAGCGATAGTACTAGAGAAGTGTTGTACTACGTTGGTGCCTGGACAATCCCTGCAAGACACGGAAGAACAGTTCGTCCATGCATGTGACCAGACTCCAGCAGACACTCCTGGATTGGCTATCGTCTACATATCGTGCAGGCTGTGTTGTACATGGCTGTAGTTGTGGTGAGAAATCTAAAAAAACGTTTCTTGTCATCTCGCAAAATTATGTGTCATGTGCTTCGGATCACTGCGAGGGTTAAACAGCGACAACTGAGTTGGGATAGTCATTGGGGGCACATGCACGAACAGTGACTACTCGGCTGCCATCTAGGTCAAGCCGGTTATGTTAATTAGACATCTATCGACGGACCCCTTTTCTACGAGTTTATCTTTAATTTGAGCTTTGTTCCTCGTCTAGTTTGTCCGTCGGGATTCATGTTGTCTCCTTTGGGCAGTGAGGTTATGATTTCTTGTCATGTGGCATTTTTTCGTGTTATATGTTATAATCCGGTGCTTCAGATCAAAATGACGACAACTGCACCTTCGGGCCACGTGCATGAAGACTTCTCGACAGTCATTGACGAGGTCAAGCCGGCTCCGGTAGACAAAAGAAAACTAAGTACTACTCCACTATATAGGCAGGAGCCTCCGCGCTGGCTTGCTAGTGTTGCTCTCTTCACACCGTCTCGGCCTCTCCAGATCTAAACATGATAGAAGTGACCACACACTCTCTCTCTCTCTCTGCTCACCGCTGGTCACAAATCCAGCTGGATCCTCTCCGCCGGGGAAGGTGAGAAGGTGCAACATTCACGCGGTCGTCCTCGGCGACAGCTCTTACCCACTGCTGGGCGCGTCCCGATCAGCCTGCCTTGCCGTTCTCTCCCAAGCACCATTGGCGAGGGAGGGCCTCCGACCTCTTCTTCCTTGCTGTCGTAGTGTGGGCAGATCCGGCCTCCCGCCGCCCACCTAGTGACATCCCGGCGACCATCAGGTATAACTTCCTTTGAAACCGGCCTTGCTCTACTTCCCGAGCTCCTGATGTCGCTGCATTTGTAACTTTTACTATTTCTCAGGCCCCCTCGTAGATAGGATCGATCGGCTGTTTGAAAACCACCTAATTTTTTTACGTTTAAGAGGTAAAACTAGTTCATGCACTCGAATCTAGTACTACTTAGTTCAAACAAGGAAGAAAGGGGGTGGGGGTTGGGGGAGGATTTGTTACCTGAATCTAGGACTTGGTCGAAAGAGGAAATAATGGGGCGAAAAGTAGCAAAGACTGGCTATCCAACTGGTCTCTAGGTCTAATAGGGAAATAAATGGAAATGCAGTACAAACTCAATATAAACCCGATCTGTTGGTTGAAAAAGGAAAGAAAGTGGGGACTGGGGGACAAGTCAACAGAGTAAGTCCAGCACTAGATTTGCTAGCCTCACACAGTATAAGGTGGCTATACCGAACAAAAATGGGACCAACCCAGATATCCTGTTCTGATGTTTGTTGCCCCGAGCCACTCTTATGTAATGCCACTGGTAAAATGTAGCAGTCGCACTGTTAAAAGTAAGGACACGTTAAACCAATGTTGTTTTCAATGTAATGCCTCCAGTAATATGAATCAATGGCACTTCTTTACATGTCCTGCTAAAATTTCCCATTAAGATAAGTTGGTTCTTTTTGTTAGAAATGCAACTGTCCTGGTCCGCCTACTCTCCCGTGCCCAAAGTAATGTCGTATTTAACGGTTGTCATAGTTAATCCTGATGCCCACACTAATATCTAGCAATGCCACTGCTTTAGAAATTGCTACTGTCCTTGTAGGATTTCCATTCAGATAAGGAACATGCTTCTTTTCATTTGATGCATGTTTCATCACTTGTTACTTGTTAGTCACCCTCCTTTCCACCTTTTTTGTGCAAACAGAGATATACATTTCACGCTCGATCTTAGTTGAACTGCACAAATGATATCCAAATTATAGTTGAGCATTCCAGGAGCTTCACAACCAACCTTGATGTTGCTCAATTTTATTGCAACTAATGAAGAAGAAGCTCTGTGGGTTTCGTTTTCTGATGGAAATGGAACCGGGGCTGGAGCCCTTTTCTTAAAATTTTTTGAAGAAGAAGCTGCTAGCTCATGGGACATTGCTTCATTTTAGGTGAACTGCACCAAAAGGTCCCATGAATTGAATCATCCATGTTGGTGACTGAAAGAGCCAGCTTCAGCATCCCAGTCTAAGCACCCCCGGCCTCCATCCTTGCGACGCACGGTACACCTCGTTTGCCACCTGCTCGACCCTAGTGTCACTGATAAAATGAAGTAATAATACAGTTAAAATAGAGCGAGTGTCATCTCTATCATTTCATTTCCAATGTAGATAAAGAAAGTGCTTCTCTTTGTTAAAGTATGTTTCATCAACTAGTCCCATTGTTAATGTTTAAGCGTTTCTGCAAACTGGGGTGCTTAATTTTAGTTGATATGTACAAAAATAGAGATTTGAATGTCTCAAGGCGCCTCCTTGTACTACTGCTGTACACTGATGTTCATCACTGGCAGAAGGTGTATCTGGGAGACTTGGGACGATGTCCAGTATGAGGCGTACCGTATGAGGCGTCGCAGGGCCCATCTCGCCCTCGCAGCATGGCATACTATGATACTATCGCAATATTTTCTTCTATTTATTTTGTGTGTTTCATCAACTAGTGCCACTATAATGTAATCACGCTTTTTCATTATCTGTGCAAACAGGGTTATTCAACAGCATTTTGGTGGAACTGCACAAATGTACGTATGGAACCGGCATATATGTAGAGTGTGAGGTGTGCCAAGTAAAAATTACCGACACCAACCATGCTGCATGCATGCATTGGCATCCACCACAACCAGTGGGATGTGTGGCGCTCTATGTGGACGGATCTTTCTCGGCAGCAAATCCTCTAACCAAATACTAGTAGCTTATATTAGCAGTTTTCTAGGGAGTACTCTTTTCTGAAAGAAGCACCAATCTATTTTTCTCTATTTGTACACTGTGTCACAACTTTGACCCAAAGGTCCAGAGCTATTTTAGGGTGATTGGCGTAGTACTTGGAGACTGATTGTAAGCATGATTTTCATTAGCTGTCACACTGATTGTAAGCATGAGCTGGTGGAAGATTAGGTTAGTACGAAGCTTACCTTAAACCCTACCGCCGCCGTTGAAACGAGGCGAGCATCGAGGGAACCGTGGAGAACGTTGGGGAAGAGACGTCGCGCCATCTGGCCTCCTCTTGCGGTGGGAGAACGAATACTCTTGTGGCTCCGGCTGGCTCTGCACCCTCATGAACGGCACACCATACTCGATCGATTCATTATCCTCTGGGTGCTCGACCTTCTACCTATACGCCCACCACCTCCGCCTGACTGTCGCCTCGACGAATATGTCTGCTCCATCGCCCATAGGAGATACTCGATGAACTCAGAGGACTGCGGCGTGACTGCACCGAGGAGTACATGTACATCACCGCCCTCATCGCCGCCGTCTCGCTCTTTCGCATACATTGCCACATGGCCCACACTGTCCTCGAAATCTCCCACTCCTTGTCAAACCAACTAAGGATCTCCTTCAACCTGGCTAACTTTGCCTAGTCGCCGCCGGCGATCTGCCTGATTCGCTGCTGCATCCTCTCCATAGATGTCGTTCTGAGTGGTCCGGTGCTAGCTTCGGAAGATGGGAGGAGAGACGGTGGTCTTGCAATAGAGAAGAGGGAGAGGAGAGGAGGTGGTTTTGGAATGGAGATGATGGAGAGGAGAGGAGGTGGTTTTGCAATGGAGAGAAGATCAGAAGAGGGAGAGGCGAGATAGTGGTTTTGGAATGGAGATGATGGAGAGGAGAGGAGGTGGTTTTGCAATGGAGAAGATCAGAAGAGGGAGAGGCAAGACGGTGGTTTTGGAATGGAGATGATGGAGAGGAGACGAGGTGGTTTTGCAATGGAGAAGATCAGAAGAGGGAGAGGCGAGACGGTGGTTTTGGAATGGAGATGATGGAGAGGAGAGGAGGTGGTTTTGCAATGGAGAAGAGGGAGAGGAGCGTGCGGCAGCGATTTAGGATTGGGCGAGAGGGCCGGCACGCTGTGACTGGATCAAAATCAAAATCAAAGTCAATTTACCCTTCAATTAAGAAAGTGACCCCACATTAACTAGTCTCCCTTTTATTTTGGGTCATAATTGACCATGATTTTCGCACATAAAATATATGTTATACATTGCAAAAATAATATAATTTGAAAGTACATTCAGATACGAACCAAACGATACAATTTTTGGTGACATGCATTCACACTTTGCTTGTCACATACAGTACGTGGTCAAACTTTGACCCAAAATACGCAAAACAACAAAAAGATACTTCCAAGACCAGCGCCGCTCTTCCACTCTTCTCCTGTTCCAATCTAAATCCATCGCCGCTCCTCTCCTGTTCCAATCTAAATCCAGCACCGCTCCTCTCCTCTTCCATTTCCAAACCACCGCCCCTCCTCTCCTGTTCCAGTCCAAAACCAGCGTCGCTCCTCCCCCGTTCTAATCCAAAACCAGCGCCACTCCTCTCCTCTTCTATTCAAAAACCACTGCCGGCGAGTGAAGGTGATGTGGAGAAGTAAATCGATGGAGGAGTACAACCGATACGTGAGGATCACAGACGGCGACCCTGTGAAGCTAGCTAGGATGTTGGAGATACAGTCTTGGTTTGACAACAAGGACCAACTAGCGGCGACGGTGACATCCATGGCCAAATATCTGCAACAGAGCGAAAAGGCGGCGATACTCCCGGAGGGAGTCGCGCCGGAGTACATAGAGCTGCTCCTCTGGTCCATGGAGCAAACAGATTCACCGAATCCGATCGTGAGGGAGCGGTGGTGGGAGTATCGATCCCAGATGGAGCATCCACCAGAGATTGAAGGATCGAGCATCTACAGGGTGCCGTTTGTGAGGGTGTCCTGCCAGAGCGAGCCGGTGGAGTCTTCGTCGACCGAACCCAACTGCAAGAGGAGAAAAGCAGTTGGCCCGACGACGCTTCCCCGCCATCGTCTCCCTCGCCGTTCACATCGTCTCACGGGGCGGCTGTCTGCCGCCGAGGAATAGGAGGGGACTGCCCCCCAGCCCAATAGTCGGGCAGGTTGTGAATTGTCAGGAGGAGCTTAGGGTTGTCAGTATTTGCAGGTTGTGAATTGTGTTTTGTGTTGTGTATTTTGAGAGTACTTTCAGATATGAATGTCTTTTGAATTTCAGATTTGCAGTATTGAGCATATGAAGAATTTTATGAATTCTAGAGATCTATTTTTAGCACTTAAAAAATGTAGTTTCATAGGAGTATAAAAGTGCAGACGAGAAGAAACTGCAAGTTTCAGTTTCAGATAAGAAACTGCAAGTTCAGTTTCAGATAAGAAACTGCAACTTTCAGAGGCAGAGCATTTATATTAACACGGCCTTTTCAAACAGGGTTAACATCATGTTGGAAGTTTTATTCGTGGTCGAAAATGGAACTACCAGCCAGTTAACATCATGCTGATCAACATTCATGCATAGCACATCTTCATATGATGCACAGTCAAAATGCCCACACAATGTTGAGTGTGCGAAACACAGAGAAAACGAGGGACGGAGTTTTGGCAAGTGTTGGACGTGGTTTTGGGCTGCCCCGTCTAGGCTTTCATTTTTAACATGCGCAGCCCACGACCTCGGATGGGAGGGCCTGTTTGTATTTTCTTAGGGCCGTCATGTATCGACCGGCCTATGGACCTCCCATCCGAGGTTTTATTTTTGGCAGCCCAATTTATGTATTTTTTTGAAGAAAACGCAGCGGTCTGTTCTATTTTTCTATATAAGAATAGGAACGCCAGGTACAACTTATGTTTCCCTTTTAACTATATTATATATATTTAAATTATTTTATATGTTATTATATATTATTTTTATTGTCATCATATATTTAACAGATACTTACATATGTAAGAAAACAATATCCCACATCTTATTAACTTATAAAAATAATTTCTTAACAAATAAAATCCTGGATTGTTTTGGCACGAAAATCCTAGTGATTGTGTACAAAAGCTTGGTAAGATTTAAGGACGAATGTAATAATATCACTTATTATTTAAATATATTTATAACAAAATGCTCAGCCCTTTTTTATTTTTTGATAACATTGCTGGCCCAACCCAACATTATAATTAGAATCAGCCCAGCAAAATCGTGTATCTAGATAAAGTGCAAATGGCCTGTAATTTTTTAGGAAATAAAATAAATGGGCCGCATGAAAGCTACATTAATTGTTCACCCAGCCCAGCTAATGGCTGTAATTCAAAAAAAAGATCAAATTGACTGTAAATTCTACCGCGCAAAAAAAGACTGTAAATTCTGAAAAAATGGGTTGAATACGTGCCACATTTTTGGAGGCTGAAATGTGGGCCAATAGGTCGAAGCCAATGCAAGTCGTTGTAAATTTAGTCAACAAATGATTCTGACATGTTAGCCGTTGGATTTACATCCAACGGCCGGAATCTATCTTCAATCTCTCGTCTTCTTCCTCCAGCGCCGCCGGGACCACCTCCCGCCTCCTGCTGCTAGCAGCTCTGCTTAGCATGCTTCGCTATGAAGCGCTACTCCACCGTTGGCCAGGCCATCCCTCCAACCCTCCACGCCTCCTGTTCTTCTCCACCGACTGCCGAACCACACCGCACTAGAACCAGTTAACCCTCGTACACCTCTCCGTCTGCGACTCTACTCCCGCGTCTTCCCATCTCCGGCTCGTTGCTGTCCGGGGCCTCGCCGTCGTCCACCACCTTGGATGCACTCGGCGCGGCGTGGTCAACATGGTCAACGAACGACACTATCGGAAGTAGGCTATGCATGGAGAGGCTGACAGTTGGGTCCGCGACCGCACACAAGGAAATGCCTCCTAATTACGCGCAAAATAATGATTCCTCCACCCGACATCTGGGACCCACCGGAAGGGCCTCTGTATTGCATGAAAAAAACGTGCCCCCCGCTGACTTGTCGGACCCACCAGCTATCTTCGCACGCAAGGAAGTGCCTCCTTATTATGCACACAAAAATGAATAACCCCCTGCCAGCTGGAACCCAGCATACTTGGAGGTTGACTTGTGGGCCTACCAAGTTGACGGGGACGGAGGGCTTTGTCAACTTAGTCAATATGAACGATTCTAGCTCCTGTTACCGTACGGTGTTCATCCAACGGTTGTAGTGCTTCTTCAACCTCTGGTCTTCTTGCTCCAGCCGCCCAAACCAGCACCGGTCGTGCCACATGCTCCTGCCTCCCGTGGCCGGCTGTGATGCCACGGAGGCCTCACCGCCCCCTACTACTCCCACCGCTGGCTAGGCCATCCCTCTACTCACCCACACCCCCTGTTAATCTACGGCGACAACAGCCTCACACCGCAGCCGAACCAGTGAACCCTCGTACTCCTCTTCGCGTGGGCATCCACTGCTGCGTCTTCCCCAGCTCTGGTTCGTCCCCTTCCTAGGCCTCACCATCGTCCACCGCCGTGGTGCTCTCGGCGCGGCGTGGTCAACATGGTCAAGGAACGACTTCCATCGGACGTGGACTGTACGTGGAGAGGCTGACAGCTGGGTCCACGGCCGCAGCAAGGAAGTGCCTCCTTATTACGCGGAAAATAATGATTCCTCCACCTAACAGCGGGGACCCGCCGGACGGGCCACCGTATTTCGCGAAAAAAAGTTTCCCCCTGACTGCTGGGACCCACCAGCTACATCTTTGCACGCAAGGAAGTGCGTCTGGGCAAAAAATAATGATTCGCCCCCCTGACTGCTGGGACCCACCAGCTACATCTTCGCACACAAGGAAGTGCGTCCGGGCAAAAAAAAACGATTCGCCCCCCTGACTACTGGGACCCACCAGCTACATCTTCGCACACAAAGGAAGTGCGTCCGGGCAAAAAATGATTCACCCCTCTGACTGCTGGGACCCACCAGCTACATTTTCGCACGCAAGGAACTGCGTGATAGTCGGGACCCACCTGGTCGATGCGTACATAGCGTTGTCATTCTGGTCGTGAACTTGTACGTACATATATACTGGTCGATGTAGAGGCGCGCACGTGTGGTAGTAGAGGCGCGTACGTGTCGTAGTAGAGGCGCGCACGTAGCATGTACACGTACGTACAGCGGCCAGGGTGCAAGAAAGAAAATACGGCCACGTATGTGTACATATGGGAGGGGTCTCGAATGCCTAGTCGCGCATACGTACGGCGAGGGCTCGTGTTCATGGGGAGGCAACAGAATGCGTCGTGTTCATGGGGAGGCAACGGAATGCGTCGTGTTCATGGGGAGGCAACGGAATGCGTCGTGTTCATGGGGAGGCAACGGAATGCATCGTGTTCATCGGGAGGCAACGGAACGCGTGGGAGCCAACCGGCTTGGATGGAATAGGCGATGGAAACGAGGCCTGGCGTACCACAGAACGAAGGAAACGGACCTCCTACGGACGAAATGGGGGTCATGTTGATCGGGAGGGGTGTGGCGTACCGCAAAACGGATGAAACGGACCTCCTACAGTCGAAATGGGGGTCCTGTTGATCGGGAGGGGTGTGGCGTACCACAAAATGGACGAAATGGACTTCCTACGGTCGAAACGGGGGTCCTGTTGATCGGGAGGGGTGTGGCCAACTGCAAAACGGACGAAACGGACTTGTGTTGGAGCGCTACGGTCGAAACGGGGGGGGGGGGGAGGGGTGTGGCGTACCGCAAAACGGGACTCCATGGGATACTGTTCATCTCCACCATCGACCCCCTCCAGCCTCCACGGGCTACCGTCAACCTCCTCCAGCCTCCACGGGCTCCTGTTCATCCAGCCTCCAACGTGCGCTACTCCACCGGCTACTATTCAACCACCCCTCCACGGGCACCCCTCCATCGTCTACTGTTCATCCAGCCCTCCACACCACGGGGTCCTATTCAACCACCCCTCCACGGCCACCCCTCCACCGTCTATTGTTCATCCAGCCCTTCACACCACAGGTTCCTGTTCATCCAGAGGCAACGCCACCGCTCACTGTTCATCCAACCCCCCCCCCTCCCGCAACGCTCACTGTTCATCCAATCGATCGGCTTCAGTTAGCAGCAGTAGCGAAGGAATCGCTCCATTGGGTTCAGTTAACAGCCATCGATCGATCACTCGGGTTCAGTAACGCGTAGCCTGCAGTGCAATCGCTCGGGTTCAGTTAGAGCCCAACGCCTCGCTCGGCTTCAGTTAGAGCCAACGCCTCGCACACACGCGTGTACATGTATGAGAGAAATGCGCATCGCTCTCCCACCGTAACCGGCAACTCCCCGAAATTTTCCTCCCCCTCGCTTCTACCATGGTTTTTTCCGTCATGGACGGCCCAAAGAATGTCATGCAGCTGCGTATCCGGCCCGCCCAGGACGAAAAGCCCATTTTCTATCATGATTTTTTGTCATAGAAGTAGGAGCCCACCACATCTATGATGATACCGGGTTTTGTCACAATTATTGTCATAGAAGTGTCATATGTATGACAGAAAAAGATTTCGTTCGGCCCAAAATGTCACGGATGTGTCTTTTTTTTGTAGTGATGTTCACTAGGAGGAGGAGCGATGGGGTAAGTCCTATATCTAAAGGATGCATCAGGGCTATTAGAGCATCTAGAACCACACGTGCTTAATTTGGCTCCCTATAGGTCCATGGCGTGCCCGGACACATATGTTTTAGACCCTCACTTTCCTTGTAAAACAACCACACCTCATATTATCCGGTCACATGCATATGATTGGTGAAGAGAAAGAGAGAAAGAGAAAAGGAAAAAGATTTAAGAAATATAAAATGTGGTCCACAGTGGGCCAAATCTTATGTGGCACCCTACCTGGACAAGCCCAGACATCCCCATATGTTCCCCGTATATATGGTGACTTGTGGGCTGCTGGACGCGCTCGAACAAAGTGAGGATTATGGTTGGGTGACTTTTTTGTATTCTCTTCTCTGTCCGATGGGACATTTAAGGGCTTCGGTTGTAAATGCTCTTAGATGCAAAAAGTAAGGGATGTGATCCATCTAAGAGGGGCGTGCTGGTATTGCAAAATAAACCCTAGGAGTACACTTGAACTACACAACCATAGTCTCTCATCCTTTGCCCCGTCCTTGATACGTCTTTGACATATTTAATTTTTTATTGTTTCATGCTATTATCATATCACTTTTAAGTATTTTGGCAATAATTTATATTATTTCTATTTGGACTAATCTATTAGCCATTGCCAAAGGCCAGTTCCCGTTTTCTATTGTTTGGGGGTTTTTAGGTGAAAAATTCACGGAGCTAGAATGACTTGAATTTTTTTGTGGATTTTTTATGGAATATATCTGAATTTATGGCGAGAGAATCAGTGCAAGGAAGTGCTTGTGGGTCCCACAAGGGCAGGCCCCATGGCCAGGGGTACCCACACCATGCACCCTTGTGGGTAGACCATGAGATTTCCTTCGGGCACAAGGAAGCTATTCCGGGGGGGGTCATGTTAAAATTTCATCCCGATCACAGTTACGGAGCTCCGGCTATTTAAGAAATGGTGTTCAGCCGCGGAAATAGTCGCGAAACAAAGAGGAAAACCTAGAGAAAAAGAGAGAGTAGATCCAACCTCGGAGGGGCTCCCGCCCTCCGGGAGACATGGAGGCCAAGGACCAGAGGAGGAACCCTTCTCCCATCTAGGCGGAAGGCCAAGCAAGAAGAAGGAGGGGGCCTCTCTCTCCCTCCCCCCGGTGGCATCGGAGAGATGCCATGGGAACCATCGTGACGATGATCATCACCAACAACTTTGATGGCACTATATTTTAAGAATTTTTTAAGTTCATTTGTTGCATATTCTCTTTATATATCATGTCCCATTGAACCAAATAGTTGTCCATTATGCATGATTACCGGTTTTTGCATTTATCATCATGAGCATTGCACAATTAGTATTTTATTTGGTATTTATTAGTTTTCTTTGTTTTATTGTGTCTACATGTGTTTTTGAGCAACCTAGGACCAAGCACGATGGAAGGACCAAGGATGGGTTCGAAACAGAGTCAGCTAGGGGTCAGACTTAGCCATTTTGAACGTCGGAAAAAGTCATTTTTAAGAAGTGCTCCAAATCAAGATCTAAGACCAGAAATGGAACACCGTCATTTATACGAGCCCAAGAACGTCAAATTCTGAGTTCGTATGAAGAAATGGCGACCGTTTTACCAGAGGAGGTCAGATCAGAAGATGGTGTTCCATACGACCGCACGTGGTCGTATGACATGTAGACAACTCTGAAAGTTACCCTTCGAGATGTGATTCATCACTGATTTCTTCCCCGTTCGATCTCACGAGATCCTTGACTCGTAAAGAAGAGATTGGGAGAGGATAAGGTTCATCTTGAGCCCTTGGATGAAGCCCATCAAGTGAGGAGGCTAGGGAGGCTCCATATATATCACCCTCAACCCTAGCCGCCACCTCCATCATCCATCATGCCATCCATCCCCCACACACCCATTCTCATCTGTATTGCTGCTCCATCACCACCATAGAGGACGGGACAAGATCAAGAGGAAGAATAGGAGGCTCCGCCACCGGGAGCGCCAACCTTCGGGCCGGTGCCCGCTCCATCGCGCCAACACCATCTCCATCATCACCATCGCCGCGTCACCGCCACCATCACCAACTCCAACATGCCTCCTCCCTTCATCGGCTCTATGTCGACTTGTAACTTGACCCTCTCCTTTATGTTTGAGTAGATGTATATGTTCTCAAGGATACAGATGAACTACTTTATGATTAGAATTATTATTACCAAGCGATCCCAGCATGACCGAAAGGTGTTTCAGGAGCCCTGGCAAGTGTTGGGGGGCTTCATGGGCCAAGGGAAGGGGGCAAAACAGCCCACTAAGGGGCTGTGCGCCCCCCTCACCTATTACCATGTGACCAGGGGGTTTGGGGCGCCCCATCTAGGGTTCCCACCTCCTAGCTTGGGGGCCAAGTCACCCAAAGGGGAGATCCCATCTGCCCTGGCCGCCTCCCCCCTAGGGGAAACCCTAGGGCGCCTCCCCCTCTCCCTTCCCCCTATATATAGTGGAGGTTTTGGGGCTGCCCAACACATGAGTCTCTCTCTCCCAAGGTGCAGCCCTACCTCTCTTCCTCCTCGTCTCTCATAGTGTTTGGCGAAGCCCTGCTGGAGTACCGCGCTCCTCCACCACCACCACGCCGTTGTGTTGCTGCTGGACGGAGTCTTCCCCAACCTCTCCCTCTTCCCTTGCTGGATCAAGGCACGGGAGACGTCATCGGGTTGCACGTGTGTTGAACGCGGAGGCGCCGTTGTTCGGCGCTTAGATCGGAATCAACCGTGATCTGAATCGCTACGAGTACGACTCCTTCATCCGCGTTCTTGTAACGCTTCCGCTTAGCAATCTACAAGGGTATGTAGATGCACTCCCCTCTCTCTCGTTGCTAGTCTCTCCATAGATAGATCTTGGTGACTCGTAGGAAAATTTTGAATTTCTGCTACGTTCCCCAACAGTTGGGCCTCCAAGTGCAGAGGTTTGTAGGACACTAGCAAATTTCCCTCAAGTGGATGACCTAAGGTTTATCAATATCTGGGAGGCATAGGATGAAGATGGTCTCTCTCAAACAACCCTGCAACCAAATAACAAAGAGTCTCTTGTGTCCCCAACACACCCAATACAATGGTAAATTGTATAGGTGCACTAGTTCGGCGAAGAGATGGTGATACAAGTGCAATATGGATGGTGGATATAGGTTTTTGTAATCTGAAATTATAAAAACAGCAAGGTAGCAAGTGGTAAAAGTGAGCACAAACGGTATTGCAATGCTTCGAAACAAGGCCTAGGGTTCAAACTTTCACTAGTGCAAGTTCTCTCAACAATGATAACATAATTAGATCATATAACAATCCCTCAACATGCAACAAAGAGTCACTCCAAAGTCACTAATAGCGGAGAACAAACGAAGAGATTATTGTAGGGTATGAAACCACCTCAAAGTTATTCTTTCCACTCAATCCATTGGGCTATTCTTATAAGTGTCACAAACAGCCCTAGAGTTCATAGTAAAATGACACCTTAAGACACAAATCAACCAAAACCCTAATGTCACCTATATACTCCAATGTCACCTCAAGTATCCGCGGGTATTATTATACGATATGCATCACACAATCTCAGATTCATCTATTCAACCAACACAAAGAACTTCATAGAGTGCCCAAAGTTTCTACCGGAGAGTCAAGACGAAAATGTGTGCCAACCCCTATGCATATATTCCCGAGGTCACAGAACCCGCAAGTAGATAACCAAAACATACATAATCAATAGAATACCCCATTGTCACCACGGGTATCCCACGCAAGACATACATCAAGTGTTCTCAAATCCTTAAAGACTCAATCCGATAAGATAACTTCAAAGGGAAAACTCAATCCATTACAAGAGAGTAGAGGGGGAGAAACATCATAAGATCCAACTATAATAGCAAAGCTTGCGGTACATCAAGATCGTGCCACGTCAAGAACATGAGAGGGAGAGAGAGATCAAACACATAGCTACTGGTACATACCCTCAGCCCCGAGGGTGAACTACTCCCTCCTCGTCATGGAGAGCGGGCCACCGGTGATGGATCCCCCCTCCGGCAGGGTGCCGGAATAGGGTCCCGATTGGTATTTGGTGGCTACAGAGGCTTGCAGCAGAGGAACTCCCGGTCGGTTTATTTTGGGGGGTCTCTGTATTTATAGGAGTTTTTGGCGTCGGTCTCACGTCAGGGGTGTCTTCTAGTCATCCACGACGCAGGGAGGCGCGCCCTCCACCCTTGTGGATGGCTCGGGACTCTTCGGGCCCAACTCTTTTACTTCGGGGGCTTCTTTTGGTCCATAAAAAATCATCAAAAATTGGCACGTCAATTGGACTCCGTTTGTTTTTCCTTTTCTGTAAAACTCAAAAACAAGGAAAAACAGAAATTGGCACTGGGCTCTAGGTTTATAGGTTAGTCCCAAAAATCATATAAAATAGCATATAAATGCATATAAAACATCCAAGATGGATAATATAATAGCATGGAACAATAAAAAATTATAGATACGTTGGAGACGTATCAAGCATCCCCAAGCTTAATTCCTGCTCGTCCTCGAGTAGGTAAATGAAAAAAACAGAATTTTTGATGTGGAATGCTACCTAACATATTTATCAATGTAATCTTCTCTAATGTGGCAAGAATATTCTGATCCATAAGATTCAAAACAAAATTTTAATATTGACATAAAAACAATAATACTTCAAGCATACTAACAAAGCAATCATGTCTTCTCAAAATAACATGGCCAAAGAAAGTTATCCCTACAAAATCATATAGTCTGGCTATGCTCTATCTTCATCACACAAAATATCTAATCATGCACAACCTCGATGACAAGCCAAGCAATTGTTTCATACTTTTGATTTTCTCAAACTTTTTCAATCTTCACGCAATACATGAGCGTGAGCCATGGACATAGCACTATAGGTGGAATAGAATGGTGGTTGTGGAGAAGACAAAAAGGAGAAGATAGTCTCACATCAACTAGGCATATCAACGGGCTATGGAGATGCCCATCAATTGATGTCAACATGAGTAGTAGGGATTGCCATGCAACGGATGCACTAGAGCTATAAGTGTATGAAAGCTCAAAAAGAAACTAAGTGGGTGTGCATCCAACTCGCTTGCTCAGGAAGACTTAGGGCATTTTGAGGAAGCCCAGCATTGGAATATACAAGCTAAGTTCTATAATGAAAATTCCCATTAGTAAACTGAAAGTGACAACATAGGAGACTCTCTATCATGAAGATCATGGTGCTACTTTGAAGCACAAGTGTGGTAAAAGGATATTAGCATTGCCCCATCTCTCATTTT
Organism: Triticum aestivum; assembly: GCF_018294505.1. Classification (NCBI taxonomy): domain Eukaryota; kingdom Viridiplantae; phylum Streptophyta; class Magnoliopsida; order Poales; family Poaceae; genus Triticum; species Triticum aestivum. Next base: position 497,837,785 of record NC_057810.1, read on the forward strand.
CTCTCATTTTTTTATTTTTATTTTTTTATTTGGGCCTTCTCCTTTTTTATGGCCACTTTTTTTTCTTTTTTTTTATTTTTCGTTCGGAGTCTCATCCCGACTTGTGGGGGAATCATAGTCTCATCCTTTCCTCACTAGGACAATGCTCTAATAATGAAGATCATCACACTTTTATTCACTGACAACTCAAGAATTACAACTCGATACTTAGAACAAAATATGACTCTATATGAATGCTTCCAGCGGTGTACCGGGATGTGCAATGAATCAAGAGTTACATGTATGAAAGAATTATGAATGGTGGCTTTGCCACAAATATGATGTCAACTACATGATCATGCAAAGCAATATGACAATGATGAAGTGTGTCATAATAAACGGAATGGTGGAAAGTTGCATGTCAATATATCTTGGAATGGCTATGGAAATGCCATAATAGGTAGGTATGTGACTGTTTTGAGGAAGGTATATGGTGGGTGTATGGAACCGGCGAAAGTTGCGCGGTTCTATAGAGGCTAGCAATGGTGGAAGGGTGAGAGTGTGTATAATCCATGGACTCAACATTAGTCATAAAGAACCCACATACTTATTGCAAAAATCTATTAGTTATCAAAACAAAGTACTACGCGCATGCTCCTAGGGGGATAGATTGGTAGGAAAAGACCATCGCTCGTCCCCGACCGCCACTCATAAGGAAGACGATCAATAAATACTTCATGCTCCAACTTCATCACATAACGGTTCACCATACGTGCATGCTACGGGAATCACAAACTTTAACACAAGTATCTCTCAAATTCACAACTACTCCACTAGCATGACTCTAATATCACCATCCTCATATCTCAAAACAATCATAAGGAATCAAACTTCTCATAGTATTCAATGCACTTTATATGAAAGTTTTTATGATACCCATCTTGGATGCCCATCATATTAGGACTAATTTTATAACCAAAGCAAATTATCATTATGTTCTAAAAGACTCTCAAAATAATATAAGTGAAGCATGAGAGTTCAACAATTTCTATAAAGTAAAACCACCGCCGTACTCTAAAAAGATATAAGTGAAGCACTAGAGCAAACGACAAACTACTCCAAAAGATATAAGTGAAGATCAATGAGTAGTCGAATAATTGTGCAACTATGTGAAGACTCTCTAACATTTAATAATTTCAGATCTTAAGTACTTTATTCAAACATCAAGCAAAACAAAATAAAATAAAATGACACTCCAAGCAAAACACATATCATGTGGTGAATAAAAATATAGCTCCAAGTAAAGCTACCGATGAACGAAGACGAAAGAGGGGATGCCATCCGGGGCATCCCCAAGCTTAGGCTCTTGGTTGTCCTTGAATATTACCTTGTGTTGCCTTGGGAATACCCAAGCTTAGGCTCTTTCCACTCCTTATTCCGTAGTCCATCGAATTTTACCCAAAACTTGAAAATTCACAACACAAAACTCAACAGAAAACTCATAAGCTCCGTTAGTATAAGAAAATAAATCACCACTTAGGTACTGTTCTGAACTCATTATAAATTCATATTGTTGTAATATATATTGTATTCCAACTTCTCTATGGTTCATACCCTCCGATACTACTCATAGATTCATCAAAATAAGCAAACAACACATAGAAAACAGAATCTGTCAAAAATAGAACAGTCTGTAGTAATCTGTAACTCTAGAATACTTATGTAACTCCAAAAATTATAAAATAAATTGGTGGATGTGAGGAATTTGTCTATTAATCTTCTGAAAAAATAATCAACTCAAAATCACTTTTCTGTAAAAATGACAGCTAATCTCGTGAGCACAAAGTTTCTGTTTTTTACAGCAAGATCATATTAACTTTCACCCAAGTCTTCCCAAAGGTTCTACTTGGTACTTATTGAAGAAAAAGCTATAAAATATGATTACTACAGTATCTTAATCATGTGAACACACAAAAACAATAAGGGTAAATATTGGGTTGTCTCCCAACAAGCGCTTTTCTTTAATGCCTTTTTAGCTAGGCATGATGATTTCAACGATGCTCACATAAGAGATGAGAATTGAAACATAATGGGAGCATCATGAAGCATATGACTAGCACATTTAAGTCTAACCCACTTACTATGCATAGGGAGTTTGAGAGCAAACAACTTATGGGAACGAGAATCAACTAGCATAGGAAAGCAAAACAAGCATAACTTCAAGATTTTCAACACATAAAGAGGAAACTGATATTATTGCAATTCCTACAAGCATATATTCCTCTCTCATAATAATTTTCAGTAGCATCATGAATGAATTCAACAATATAACCATCACATAAAGCATTCTTTTCATGATCTCCAAGCATATAAATTTTATTACTCTTCACATAAGCAAAATTCTTCTCATTCGGAATAGTGGGAGTATCATTAGAAACTCGAATACTATAAATTGTTTCCACATTAAAAGATTAATGTTCAGAAAAAGGTTAATTATAATCATGACAAGTTTTATAAATATAATCATCCTGCTTTTTATAGCATAAGTATCATCACAATAATCATCATAAGTAGCAACTTTGTTCTCATCAAAATCAATAGAAACCTCTTCCAAGATAGTGGAATCATTACTAAATAAAGTCATGACCTCTTCAAATCCACTTTCATAATTATCACAATAAGATTCAACACCCTCCAAAATAGTGGGATCATCACTTCCTAAAGTTTACACTCTTCCAAACCCACTTTCATCAATATAATCATCATAAATAGGAGGCATGCTATCATCATAATAAATTTGATCATTAAAACTTGGGAGACTAAAAATATCATCTGCATTAAACATAGAATCCCCATGCTTGGGACAAACATTAATTGCAGCAAATAAATTCTCAAACATGTCATTCTCATCAAACATAGCATCCCCAAGCTTGGGCCTTTGCATATCATAAGCATAATCACTCTCATCATTAATAGTATGGATAACACCAATAGTATAGCAATTATTATCATCACAATTTTCTAAGTTGATGCCATAAATATTCTCAAGATTATAACAAGTATCATTACTTTCCCGATCATAATCATCACAATGAGTAATAGGCATAACAATAATAGGAGCAACATCATTTGGGAGGGATGCCTTTTTACCTTTGCTTCTCCATCTTTTCTTTTTCTTCTCCACATTATGTGTGGTTTAATCCTCTTTTCGGAGCTCCTTATTAATGAGATTGGTTGAATAAAAAGCTCCTCGTTACCTGATTCATCATAAAAAAGAATAGGAGTATATTGTGAAATCTCTTCCCTTTCATTAGTATTCTCTTCATCTTCTATTTGTTTTCCTGTCTTTATGTAATTGGCAATATAAGGATTTTCAATGCAATTCACCGCACAATACATATAAATTTCCTCTAGATCAAAATCAAGAACTTTATCAAGGACAAATTATGGAATATCCTTACTTAGACGTTTCACTTCTTCATAACCCACAAGCAAACTAAGTTCATTATGATGCGCAAGGGAAATCAAGTCATCACAATTTTTGGACATGATTCAATCATGAAACAATTTGTATTGGGGATTTAAATGATCATGTTCATTGCAAAGTTCACAAGGATGGCAAACATATTTTAAACTTTCAGCACAAACATCTAGCCTCTCTTGCGACCATTTAGTTTCTAAATACTTATGCCTCTTGCAAAATCTATCTTCCCTATTTGGTGTGTACTTGCAAACTCTATGCACTCCACAAAAGTTGACATGCTTATAAGAGACATTTTTATCATGACTAGTGCAATCATCATTAGTAATATGGATATTCAAAGAGTTCATACTAACAACCTTACAATCATGCTCAACATTCAAAGATCTAGTGCCAAACATTTTATTGCATTCTTCTTCTAACACTTTGGCACAATTATCGGAATCCTTATTTTCATGAAAGACATTAAAAAGATAAAGCATATGAGGCACCCTCAATTCCATTTTTTTGTAGTTTTCTTTTATAGACTAAACTAGTGATAAAACAAGAAACTAAAAGATTCAATTGCAAGATCTAAAGATATACCTTCAAGCACTAACTTCCCCGGCAACGGTGCCAGAAAATAGCTTGATGTCTACTACACAACCTTCTTCTTGTAGATGTTGTTGGGCCTCCAAGTGCAGAGGTTTGTAGGACAGTAACAAATTTCCCTCAAGTGGATGACCTAAGGTTTATCAATCCGTGGGAGGCATAGGATGAAGATGGTCTCTCTCAAACAACCCTGCAACCAAATAATAAAGAGTCTCTTGTGTCCCCAACACACCCAATACAATGGTAAATTGTATAGGTGCACAAGTTCGGCAAAGAGATGGTGATACAAGTGCAATATGGATGGTAGATATAGGTTTTTGTAATCTGAAATTATAAAAACAGCAAGGTAGCAAGTGGTAAAAGTGATCACAAACGGTATAGCAATGCTTCGAAACAAGGCCTAGGGTTCATACTTTCACCAGTGCAAGTTCTCTCAACAATGATAACATAATTAGATCATATAACAATCCCTCAACGTGCAACAAAGAGTCACTCCAAAGTCACTCTTTGCGGAGAACAAATGAAGAGATTATTGTAGGGTATGAAACCACCTCAAAGTTATTCTTTCCGATAAATCCATTGCGCTATTCCTATAAGTGTCACAAACAGCCCTAGAGTTCGTAGTAAAATAACACCTTAAGACACAAATCAACCAAAACCCTAATGTCACCTAGATACTCCAATGTCACCTCAAGTATTCGCAGGTATGATTATATGATATGCATCACACAATCTCAGATTCATCTATTCAACCAACACAAAGAACTTCAAAGAGTGTCCCAAAGTTTCTACCGGAGAGTCAAGACGAAAACGTGTGCCAACCCCTATGGATAGATTCCCAAGGTCACGGAACCCGCAAGTTGATCACCAAAACATACATCAAGTGAATCAATAGAATACCCCATTGTCACCACGGGTATCCCACGCAAGACATACATCAAGTGTTCATAAATCCTTAAAGACTCAATAGGATAAGATAACTTCAAAGGGAAAACTCAATCCATTAAAAGAGAGTAGAGGGGGAGAAACATCATAAGAGCCAACTATAATAGCAAAGCTCATGGTACATCAAGATCGTGCCACGTGAAGAACATGAGAGAGAGAGAAAGAGATCAAACAGATAGCTACTGGTACATACCCTCAACCCCGAGGGTGAACTACCTCCTCATCGTCATGGAGAGCGCCCGAATGATCAAGATGGCCACCAGTGATGGATCTCCCCCTCCGACAGGGTGCCGGAATATGGTCCCGATTGGTTTTTGGTGGCTACAGAGGCTTGCGGCGACGGAACGCCCGATGTAGGTTTCTTTTTGGGGGTTTCTGTATTTATAGGAATTTTTGGCATCGGTCTCACGTTAGGGGGGGTCTCCGAGTCACCCACGAGGCAGGGGCACGGCCAGGGGGGTAGGGCGCGCCCTCCACCCTCGTGGATGGCTCGGGACTCTTCGAGCCCAACTCTTTTACTCCAGGGGCTTCTTTTGGTCCATAAAAATCATCAAAAATCCGCACATCAATTGGACTGTGTTTGGTATTCCTTTTCTGTAGAACTCAAAAACAAGAAAAAAAAATAGAAACTGGCACTGGGCTCTACTTTAATAGGTTAGTCCCAAAATCATATAAAATAGCATATAAATGCATATAAAACACCCAAGATGGATAATATAATAGCATGGAACAATCAAAAATTATAGATACGTTTGAGATGTATCACTTGTCATTTCCTTCTGATCCTCGTTGGGTTCAACACTCTTACTTATCAAAAGGACTATGTGATAGAGGCAAAGGTGTCCCGTCTTTCGATGAGATGATGGATATCGCTTTGGTGGAAGTCGACTTTGACGATCCGACTACGAACGTGCGAGGACATTGCGCCTTAGCAATCGCTATACCAACTCCGAGAGGTTATTGACCACGCCAGAGCATGATCAACCTGACCACGAGGGTATGTTTCCTGCGAGCAAACAAAGAACAAGCAAGAAACTGATATTGCAATCTGGATATTGCGAATATAAGATGAAAGCTTTATTGATCTAGGTGGGGTTCTCTGACGCCTTTGTCTGGTCGTTGAACACAAACGTAGTACGCGAAGTTGCAGCTATGGCGAACTTTAATCTAAAAAAAACCCAAAGTCTAAACGGTGCCCTAAGGACTGTATATATGGAGGAAGAGAGGGGGAATTTCGTGGCCCTTGGTGGAGGGGTCCGAAATCAACCCTATCTCTTGTTTCCCCACACATACGGACTCTAAAAATAGCCTATACTTATGTATTTCGAAATTACATGGGCCTGGCCCAATAAAAAGGTGACACGGCACCTATAATAGACTCTGGACGAAATTTATGAAGTGACATCTTGTATATTTCGTCCAAGGCTTCATGCACTCGTTATGGTGGCTTCAAAGACCTGAAATCATCACTTGTAACTCCGTTCTTGTTCCCCTTGCGCATGCCATCATCTCCATGCTTGTTCTTGCTCCAATGTTCATCTTTCTCCAAGCTAGGCCCTTCATTTTTAAGCAAAACAAATGTATCCAATTTAGGCAGCATCATATTCTCATGAACATTAGAATCATTACCAAGAAACGGAAGTACCTGGTAATTTAGTTGGCGTGCGCGAGCTCTAGTAATTGGTCCAGTATGTATAGCAGCAGGGGCTGTGGGTGTAACAATGGTATTGATGTCCTCATCATCCTCCCCTTCTTGAAATGAAGTCGTCCTCGGCGGAAGCTCATCTTCCTTACCCAAATAAGGCTTCAAATCTGCAATGTTAAAAGTGGGACTAACCCCAAAATCTACAGGCAGCTCAAGTTTATATGCATTATCATTTATTTTCTCTAACACCTTAAAGGGACCATCAGCACGTGGCATGAGCTTTGATTTGCGCAAATCAGGAAATCTATCCTTACGCAAATGTAACCAAACAAGATCTCCTGGTGCAAACACAACATGTTTTCTACCCTTATCTCCAGCAAGTTTATATTTGGCATTCATACGCTCAATGTTTTCCTTAGTTAACTCATGCATTTTTAAATCAATTCAGCATGTTGTTTAGCATCAAAATTAACCTTCTCCGAAGATGGAAGAGGCAACAAATCAATAGGTGCACGAGGTAGGAAACCATACACAACTTCAAAAGGGCACATCTTAGTAGTAGAATGCAATGAACGATTATAAGCAAATTCAATATGAGGCAAGCATTCCTCCCACATTTTCTTATTACTCTTCAAAACAGCCCTAAGCATAGTAGACAATGTTCTATTGACTACTTCAGTTTGTCCATCAGTTTGGGGGTGACAAGTAGTACTAAAAAGCAGTTTAGTCCCCAACTTAGCCCATAAACATCTCCAAAAGTGGCTAAGAAATTTAGTATCACGATCTGAAACAATAGTATTTGGCACACCATGCAAGCGAATAATTTCACGAAAGAACAAATCAGCAACATTAACAGCATCATCGCTTTTATGACATGGTATAAAGTGTGCCATTTTCGAGAATCTATCCACGACAACAAATATGCTATCCCTCCCCTTCTTTGTTCGAGGTAAACCTAAAACAAAGTCCATAGATATATCCTCCCAAGGAACACTAGGTACAGGCAAAGGCATATATAAACCATGAGGATTGAGTCGTGACTTAGCTTTTTGACATGTAGTGCAGCGAGCAATAAAACGCTCAACATCCCGTCTCATCTTTGGCCAAAAGAAATGTGTAGCAAGTACGTCCTCCGTCTTCTTCACGCCAAAGTGTCCCATTAATCCTCCTCCATGCGCCTCCTGCAACAACAAAAGACGAACGGAGCTAGCTGGAATGCATAGCTTGTTAGCACGAAACACAAATCCATCATTAACGACAAACTTGTTCCACATTCTTCCTTCTTTACAATTCTGCATTACATCTTTAAAATCAGCATCATGCACATATTGATCTTTGATGGTCTCCAAACCAAATATTTTGAAGTCAAGTTGTGAAAGCATAGTATAGCGACGAGACAATGCATCAGCAATAACATTTTCTTTTCCCTTCTTGTGTTTAATGACATAAGGGAAAGTCTCAATGAATTCAACCCATTTAGCATGTCTATGATTCAGTTTAGCTTGACTTTTAATATGTTTCAAAGATTCATGATCAGAATGTATAACAAATTCTTTGGGCCATAAATAATGTTGCCATGTTTCTAAAGTCCGAACAAGAGCATATAATTCTTTATCATAAGTAGAATAATTCAGACTAGGCCCACTCAATTTTTCAGAAAAGTATGCAACAGGTTTGCCATCTTGTAATAACACACCTCCTAATCCAATTCCACTAGCATCACATTCAAGCTCAAAAGTCTTATTAAAATCAGGAAGTTGGAGTAAAGGAGCATGTGTCAACTTATCTTTCAATACCGTGAAGGCTTCTTCCTGTGCGGTACCCCACAGAAAAGGCACATCTTTCTTTGTAAGCTCATTGAGAGGTGCAGCAATGGTGCTGAAATCTCTCACAAAACGCCTATAGAATCCAGTGAGGCCAAGAAAACTCCTCACTTGTGTGACCGTTTTGGGCTGCGGCCAACTCTCAATAGCTTCAATCTTGGCTTTATCAACTTCAATTCCCTGTGGAGTAACAACATAGCCAAGAAAAGATACTCGGTCGGTGCAAAAGGTGCACTTCCCAAGGTTACCAAACAAACGTGCATCACGTAGAGCAATAAAAACAGCACGTAAATGTTCCAAATGTTCTTCCAAAGATCTGCTATAAATCAATATGTCATCAAAGTAAACTACCACAAATCGTCCAATGAAAGCACGTAAAACTTCGTTCATTAATCTCATGAAAGTACTAGGTGCATTAGTTAACCCAAAAGGCATGACTAACCACTCATATAATCGAAACTTAGTTTTAAATGTTGTTTTCCATTCATCTCCCAATTTCATACGAATTTGATGGTATCCACTACGCAAATCAACTTTGGAGAATATTGTAGAGCCACTCAATTCATCAAGCATATCATCTAGCCTAGGAATAGGATGACGATAACGAATAGTAATATTATTAATGCCTCTACAATCAACACACATACGTGATGTACCATCCTTTTTCGGCACTAGAATAATAGGAACATCACAAGGACTAAGGGATTCGCGTATATAACCTTTGTCGAGAAGCTCTTGTACTTGACGCATAATCTCCTTCGTCTCCTCTGGATTGGTACGATATGGTGCACGGTTTGGCAGTGAAGCACCGGGAATTAAGTCGATCTGATCCTCAATCCCTCGAATAGGCGGTAATCCCAGTGGCACGTCTTGTGGAAAGACGTCAGCGAACTCCTGCAAAATTTTAGTGACAGCAGGAGGCAAAGAGGAAGGCACGTCCTCGAATGAAAATAATGCCTCTTTGCACACAAAAGCATAGCAAACAGATTTGCTGAAATCTAGCTCATCAATATCAGATTTGGTGGCAAATAAACATGCACTTTTCAATTTAATTTCAGAAGCAACACTAGATGGTTTATTATTAGGCTTCATTTGTTGCTCAAATTCTTTTGCCACAATCTGATTTTCACTCTTATTCTTCTCCTGTTTTGCTTTATTAGCTCTATTAATATCATCTTTCAAAATGGAATCAGGAGTCATAGGAAGCAAAGTAATATTTTTATCCTTATGAACAAGAGTATAGTGATTGTTTCTACCATGGTGTACAGAATTTTTATCAAATTGCCATGGTCTACCAAGTAATAAGGAACATGCTTGCATAGGTACCACATCACAATCAACATAATCAGCATATGTAGAGATACTAAAATGCACACGAACAGTACGTGTTACCTTAACCTTGCCGCTGTTGTTGAACCATTGGATGTAGTAAGGATGTGGATGTGGTCTTGTGGTGAGAGAAAGCTTCTCCACCATCTCCATGCTAGCCAAGTTGTTGCAGCTCCCTCCGTCTATGATGACGCGCACAGAACGTTCCTTCACAACTCCCTTGGTATGGAACAAATTGTGCCTCTGATTTTGCTCAGCTTGTGTGACCTGCACACTCAAAACACGTTGAGCAACTAAACATTCATACCTATCAGCGTCTTCAAGAGCCATGTATTGCGTCTCATGATCAGAATCATCTCCACCATGTTCTTCACGTGTAATAAGAGCCAAAGTCTCCCCATCATAGTCACTAGCGGACTCATACCCACCATCCTCAGTAGCAATCATCACACGCTGAGATTTGCATTCTCGCGCATAATGACCTCTTCCCTTACAACGACGACAAATAATATCACTCGTGTGCCCTGTTGATCCCATGGAAGAAGAAGAGCTCTATGTAGGCCCGACAGGTGCGCTCTTGGCAGATGATGGTGGTTGTGCCTGCTTTCTTGTATCACGGCTAGAGATGGCACCTGATGGAGTTGCTGGTGCAGTGGAAGTAGAAGATGCACGCGATGTCCATGAAGAAGGTCGACCTGCAGAAAAGTTAGTGCGCGCCATTGCTTGTCGATCCTGCACTTCACGTTCAGCTTTACAAGCAAGATGGAATAAACGAGTGATATTAGTATACTCCTTATACTCTAGAATGGTCTGAATCTCTCTATTTAATCCACTCATAAAACGTGCAAGCATAGCTTCATTCTCCTCAACAATACCACATCTAATCATGCCAGTTTGTAATTCCTGATAATATTCTTCTACAGAATTTTTTCCTTGTCTTAAACGCTGCAATTTTTGAAGCAATTCACGTTGATAATATGGTGGAACCCAACGAGTACACATAGCATTTTTCAAAGAAGCCCAAGTAGCTGGAATAGGATATAATCTACAATGTTCAGACCACCATACACATGCAAAACTAGTGAAAGCACAAACAGCAGCAGCAACCCGTCTCTCCTCGGGATATTGTAAACATGTAAAACGTTGTTCAGTTTCTAACTCCCAAGTAAGATATATATCAGGAACATATCTACCCTCAAATGGTGGAATATTCAATTTCAGTTTGGGAATATGGACATCATCTCGTACCTGAGGTGGTGGTGCAGGCCTACCATTACGAATATATACCTGAGGTCGACCTGCTGGTGGTGGTGCTGGTGGCTGCACATAGTTCTGATTTTGATCAACCTCATCCTCATAATTGCCCGCATACTCATCATCCTCCTGGGTACCAGAAGCAGTAGTAGCACGAGCCAAAGAAGCATCAACAACAGGAACAACAGCACTAGAAGTTTGGCCATCCTCAATAGGAACACGCTTCGCTCGTCCATACTGATTCGGAAGGAGGCGTTGTTGTTGTTGTTGTAGAGGTGCGATAGGTGCAGCCGGCGGTGGTTGTGTAAAATGCGCGAGCAATTCATTAAACTTGCTATCAAGCTTTGTTTCGAACGTCTTCTCAATGCCATCTATCTTCTCCATGGCCTCGTCAAATCTGTTTAGCACATCTTGCACCTGTCCACTCATCATTTGCTGAAATTTATCATGTAGCTGTTTGTTCGTCAGGTTCTCCCAATCAGTCTCATCGGCTTGTGATCCTGGCATGGTTAGCAGCAATAGAAACACAAAATAATATGATTCTACAGACTACTAGGAAGCGGTGGTGGTGGTGGTGTGTCACAAATCCTTCAAGCGAATCTCAAATTCTTACCAGTTCTTACCCAGCAGCAGGTGGTGATCGGCAACCGTTGTAGTCAAAACTCTCAAAGCTTGGATAGAGCGATTACCAGGGAGAATCAAACGCACGACGTAGATGTATGTGGAGCTGGGAAGGCTTATAATATGGTAGCAAAAAGGGTCAGCAATAATCAATTCAGAGATGCAAAGTTGAATAAACGCTCAACGACGGTACTATGCTGGTCCTAGGCTAGACTGTGCTAGAGACGCGAGCCTAGAACACTAACAAAATCACGGCGCTGCACGTAAACAAGGGAGGAGCACACTCTGAATTTTTTTCTCTCTTTTTTTTGCACTTTTTTTTTCTCTTTTTTTTGCTCCGCAACAAAATTTTTTCGAAAAAGTCTACAAATGGTCTAGAAACTGCCTAGCTAGAATTTTTGTTTTTTTTGAAACTAGAGCTATTTTTCTACTGCGGATAACACGAAAGTTCGGGAGTCCTTCTCTATCACGACTCGGAGTATGGCATGATCTGGAAGTCGAAAACAAAGCAACAAATACTGGACTCGGACTAGGACTGGTGGCAGAGATGAATCTGGTGGAACTCGGACTGGTGGCGGAGATGAATCTGGTGGAACTCGGACTGGTGGCAGATATATGTTGTAGGTGGACTCGGATTGGCGTGATGGAGGTGGATATGTGGTATATGGCTGCGGTGATGTCGATGGTGGTAGATGGCAGCGGTGATGACGATGGTGGTATATGGCAGCGGTGATGACGATGGTGGTATATGGCAGCGGTGATGACGATGGTGGTATATGGCAGCGGTGATGATGATGATGCGGCGGCGGCATGACAACTTGTGAACAGAACTCGAAACTCTAAAGGACTAGACACTAAGACCAGCAACTAGACACGACGATGCAACCGCAAATTCAACAACGCAAATACAGAAAAGATTATGCAATGGCTCAGACTGGTTCGAAGATGATGAACTAACCCTAATTTTTTTGTGGCTTTTTCGTGGACTATAGGTATGAAGAAAAGACTCGATCTAAACTACGAAAAACTGTAAAATCTCACCGAGCAACCTGGAAATCTGATACCACTTGATAGAGGCAAAGGTGTCCCGTCTTTCGATGAGATGATGGATATCGCTTTGGTGGAAGTCGACTTTGACGATCCGACTACGAACGTGCGAGGACGTCGCGCCTTAGCAATCGCTAAACCAACTCCGAGAGGTTATTGACCACGCCGGAGCACGATCAACCTGACCACGAGGGTCTGTTTCCTGCGAGCAAACGAAGAACAAGCAAGAAACTGAGATTGCAATCTGGATATTGCGAATATAAGATGAAAGCTTTATTGATCAAGGTGGGGTTCTGTGACGCCTTTGTCTGGTCGTTGAACACAAACGAAGTACGCGAAGTTGCAGCTATGGCGAACTTTAATCTAAACAAAACCCAAAGTCTAAACGGTGCCCTAAGGGCTGTCTATATGGAGGAAGAGAGGGGGAATTTCGTGGCCCTTGGTGGAGGGGTCCGAAATCAACCCTATCTCTTGTTTCCCCACACATACGGACTCTAAAAATAGCCTATACTTATGTATTTCGAAATTACATGGGCCTGGCCCAATAAAAAGGTGACGCAGCACCTATAATAGCCTCTGGACAAAATTTATGAAGTGACATCTTGTATATTTCGTCCAAGGCTTCATGCACTCGTTATGGTGGCTTCAAAGACCTGAAATCATCACTTGTAACTCCGTTCTTGTTCCCCTTGCGCATGCCATCATCTCCATGCTTGTTCTTGCTCCAATGTTCATCCTTCTCCAAGCTAGGCCCTTCATTTTTAAGCAAAACAAATGTATCCAATTTAGGCAACATCATATTCTCATGAACATTAGAATCATTACCAAGAAACGAAAGTACCTGGTAATTTAGTTGGCGTGCGCGAGCTCTAGTAATTGGTCTAGTATGTAGAGCAGCAGGGGCTGTGGGTGTAACAGTGGTATTGATGTCCTCATCACTATGATTGATCTCCTATACTTGTGGGTCATTAAATAGCATCCTTAGACTCTATAATGGTACCTACCTTCTGGTCAGGTACCTCAGATTTCACTACTAGAAATCTATAGCCAACGCTATTCTTAGCGTAGCCCAAATTAACGCATTCCACGGTCTTTGGTCCAAGCTTACGCTTTTTGGGGATCGGCACATTGACTTTCGCCAAACAGGCCCAAGTGCGCAAGTAAGAGAGTGTAGTTCTTTTCTTTTCCGATTTCTCATAGGGAGTAGTCTCATTGTCCTTCGTGGGAACTTTATTCAGGACATGACATGATGTCAATACAGCCTCCCCCCACCCTGCCTTGGATAAACCCGATGTATCTAACATGGTGTTAGCCAAATCTGTTAGAGTACGGTTTTTCCGTTCGGCAACCCCGTTTGACAGGGGTGAATAGGGTGGCATCCTCTCATGAATAATACCATGTTCCGCACAGAATAAATCGGACTCACTAGAGAAGTACTCTCAACCACGATCAGACCATACTCGTTTTATTTCCTTCTCAAGTTGGTTCTCAACTTCAGCCTTATAGATTTTAAAGTAGTGTAGAGCCTTATCCTTTGTATTTAACAGATACATGTAGCAAAATCTAGTGGAATCATCAATTAAAGTCATGAAGTATTTCTTTCCACCTTTAGTCAACACACCATTCATCTCACAGAGGTCTGAATGTATGAGCTCTAGTGGTGCTAGGTGTCTCTCCTTCGCAGGCTTGTGAGGCTTACGAGGTTGCTTTGCTTGCACACACGCATAGCATTTAGAACCTTTGGCTAAATTGAAACTTGGGATTAGATCATCTTAGCTAACTGCATCATACAACCGAAATTTATGTGACAAAGACGTGAATGCCAAACCTCACATTCGTTCACATTATAATGAATTTGGTTCATGACTTTATTACAGAAATCCTCTAGGGAAAGGCGGAACAAACCACCACAATCATATCCTTTTCCAACAAATATTCCATACTGAGATACAACTACTTTGTTAGACTCAAATACTAACTTAAACCCTTCTTTAAATAGAAGGGGGCCACTAACAAGATTCTTCTTGATGGCAGGGACATGTTGTACGTTCTTTAGTTGCACGATATTTCTTGAAGTAAACTTCAGATCTACCGTGCCAACACTATGAACAGAAGCATGCGAGCCATTCGCCATTAGGACGGAACAATCTCGTGCGACCCGGTAAGAAGAAGAAAAAGACACATCACACACATGAATATTGGCCCCAGTGCCAACCCACGAATCGGTGGATTGACAAACTGAAAGTACGGTAAACAGATTACCATACCCAGATGCTCCATCATTGTTGCTCAGAGTGACATTGACAGACTTGGCGTCCTGTCCTGGCTTCTTGTACTTGTTTGGGCACTTGTTTGCCTAATGTTCTTCTGAACCACAAGTAAAGTAGCCATCTCTCCTTTTGTCTTTCTTCTTACCCTTCTTCTTAAAGATAGTATTCTGCTGGATAGAGTTATTTACCTTGAACTTATGGAAGTTCTTCATCACCACATTGGCGCTAGAAGAACCCTTAGCCCCTTTCACGCGTGAGTCATTTGCTCTCGAGTTCTGCTCAACACTTAGATGACCGATGACATCCTCAACAGAGAATTCACATCTCAAGTGCTTGAGAGAAGTAGCAAAGTTCCTCCATCCAGGAGGTAGTTTTGCAATAACGCAACCTGCGACAAATTTGTCCGATAACTCACACTTCAAGAGCTCCAGCTCCTTAGCGATGCATTGTATCTCATGAGCCTGGTCCAGTACAGAATGGTTATCAACCATTTTGTAATCATGGAACTGCTCCACAGCATACAACTCGCTTCCAGCATCGGTTGCGCCGAACTTAGCTTTGAGCGCATCCCACAAATTCTTGGCAACGCGCATATGGAGATATGTGTCCACAAGCTTGTCTCCTATCACAGTAAGAACGGCTCCCACAAAGATGGTGGTTGCCTCCCTAAACACATTCTCCTATTCAGGAGCAATCGTTACAGTGGGAGACGCACCACCAACCCAGAACACGTTCATTGCTATGAGCCACAAGGTGGTCCTCGTCTGCCAACGCTTAAAATGCATTCCAGTCAACTTTTTTAGTTCCAGAGTAGCGGCGAATCCATGAGTCAAAAAGTGCCTAAAATAAGGATTTTGGATTGTTGGAAATATTAGCACTTTCTCGATTAACTTAATCCATAAATAAACAGTAAACATGGCAAATACGGTATGCATCTCATACCAATACCTAAGCATGTGAGCACGTACAGTACATAGAACCGAAACATCTATGAATAGCATATATACGGCTAGCACATGAATGAGCAAATAGGGGATGAACGAGTCATACCCTCCGGTCGTCCAGGCCAATGTGGCGGCGGTAGCAGCAGCCTCAACATTGGCCAAGGCCTTCTTCTTGGCGGCTTCAGCGTCAGCCATGCAGTCAATGCAGGGGAAGTAATGGAAGCAGAGGTGGACGGATCGGGAGCAGTCGCATCGAGACGCTCCCCAAAAACCTTATTGCCGTTCTCCCGGGAAGGATCTCAAACAACAGGGTTCCTGAGGCACCTGCTCTCCCAACCAACCATGCACGCGGTCGTCGGGATGGGATTTCTGGAGGCAGCACAGTGAGCGGAACAGTAGATGACGGCAAGGGTTGTGCGAGAGGGAGTGAGTGAACTGAGTTAGAGTTCACTCCACTAGCCAGCGCCTTCTTATATAGGCAGTCAGGTTGATGGGCTTGGCCTCGGGCCCATAATCGAGTCCGCAAACAGCCCACGGTCCAACATCTCGGACAGTGGCACTTCATTCTTGACTAGCAAAAATAAGCTTCGGCTTGGCTCATTCTCGCAAACCGCGGCGTGCACGTGCGTCGTGACGAGGTGGGCGGCGGAGGAGGAGGAGCGCGCTTGTACAACTCCTATTCCCAAAATCACATTAGCAAGTGATGGAGCAAGCCTTATAAAGAGGTCTCACTCTTCTTACTGTAGCAGTATGGTACTAAACTTCCCACACTTCCTACCACTTGTCATACACATTAATGGGCCTTAGAGATTAACCAGGGATTATTGTCTCATATGGGCCTAAGCCCATCCATAATCCATCAACCCCCACCAGGTCTCGAGGCACATAAGTTTGTCAACTGTTCCAAATAATGTTTGATATACCAGAATTTTTAGTGGAGACTGTTAATTTGAACTTCCACCTAGAGCAATGGGATTAGACTTCTTCACAACTGAACAATGGGGTTTGCCTTGAATTGTCAGTTTGGCGTGCGGAAGTTTCGCCCATTGTCAGCTGATACGTGGCTGCCGAAGGCTAAACCCCACGGGTGGAGCTTATTAGTCATACTACGTACCTTCTCATGAGCTTCCTAGAGATCACACAATCTCATAGACCGTGACCAGTAGTCGGGCTCACATAGGTGTGTTCCTCCAAAGAATGCTCTGTAGGTTAGCATCTTGCTTACATAAGCTTTGGAACACATTAAGACAAAAGTCAGCCTACCTTACAGAATTGAGAGTATTATGCATCTCCAACGGAGTGAGTTAATTAAGGATACTCTCCTTAGTTGACCGCTGGATTGTTTTCCCAGGTCCTAATTCATGGGAACTCCGATCACATAGGTTGGGTTACACCCATGGCAACTTACGTGGGTCTCATACCCATCTCCCTCGATGCATTTTCTATCACAATCCGTGATAGCCCTTTTGTAAAAGGGTCTGCCAGATTTTTAGCCGTCTTGATATAATCCAACACTATCACTCCGGTGTTTCTTGATTTTCTAACATATTTTAATCTTCTTCTTATGTGCTTTGTGGATTTCATGTTGTCCTTTGAACTCTTAGCCTTGGCAATCACTGTTTGATTGTCACAGTTCATAAGGACAGTCGGGACTGGTTTATCAACCACCGGCAAATCCATCAAAAGCTCTCGAAGCCATTCTGCTTCGACACATGATGTGTCTAATGTTGTGAGTTCTGCTTCCATAGTCGATCTCGTTAAGATTGTCTGCTTGCAAGGCTTCCAGGAAACAGCACCACCACCAAGTTTGAAGACATATCCACTTGTGGCTTTCATCTCATCGGTATCGGATATCCAATTCGAATCACTATACCCCTCAAGTATCATCGGATACCCAGAATAGTGAATTTCGTAGTTCACAGTACCTTGCAAGTAACGCATCACTCGCTCAACAGTGTGCCAATGCACATCTCCCGAATTGGAAACAAACCGACTCAGTTTGCACACAGCAAATGAGATGTCAGGACGAGTAGCACAAGCTAGGGACATTAGTGAATCAACCACCTGAGAATATCTCAATTGATCTACAGCAGTGCCTTCGAACTTTCGAATCCACATGCTAGGATCATATGGTGTTGCATAAGGTTTGCAGTCTGAATATCCAAAACGGCTCAAAATCTTCTCAACATAGTGGGATTGCAAAAGTGTAATTCCACCCTCAGTATTTCTCAGTAGCTTGATGTTCAAGATAACATCAGCCACACCCAGGTCTTCCATCTCAAAGTTATGAGATTGAAAATCCTTGAGCTCCTCAATTACATTGAGGTGGGTCCCAAATATCAGTATGTCATCGACATAAGACATAGTATAACTCCTTCGCCCACCATAGCGATAGTATACACATTTGTCAGCTTCGTTAACAACAAAGCCAGCAGATGTCAAAGTTGTATTAAACTTCTCATTCCATTGCTTAGGTGCTTATTTCGGGCCATAGAAAAATTTCATTAGCTTGTACACCTTTCTTTCCTGGCCATTTACTACAAAGCCATCTGGCTGTTGCATGTAAATTTCCTCGTCTAGCTCTCCATTAATGAAAGACGTCTTAACGTCCATCTGATGAATGAGAAGACCATGCGAGGCAGCCAATGCGAGTAACACTCGAATGGTTGTCAGTCTAGCCATAATTGAGTAAGTATCAAAGAAGTCCTCTTCTTCTTTTTGGGTATAACCATTGGCCACAAGCCTAGCCTTGTACTTCTCAATAGTACCATTGGGCCTAAGCTTCTTCTTGAACACCCACTTACATCCCAATGGTTTGCAACCATAAGGATGATCAGTGGTCTCCCATGTCCCGATTGCCAAGATGGAATCCATCTCGATACATACCGCGTCCTTCCAGTAGTCAGCATTCGAAGATGCATAAGCTTCTGAAATGGAACTGTGAGCGGCATCGTCCACGAGGTACATGAGGAAATAATCACCAAAAGACTTCGCAGTCCTTTGTCTCTTGCTCCTAACAGGAGCTTCCTCGTCATCCTCCATGGAGCTTTCATCACTTTTGTGTTCATAATATTCCATCGGAATGGCAGGTTCATGAGTCTCATTAGATTCCAGTCTAGAAGTGCTTTGCATATCTCTCATGGGGAAAATATCCTCAAAGAATGTAGCATCCTTAGACTCTATAATTGTACCGACCTTCTGGTCAGGTACCTCAGATTTTACTACTAGAAAGCTATAGCCAACACTATTCTTAGTGTAGCCCAAATTAACGCAATCCACGGTCTTTGGTCCAAGCTTACGCTTTTTCGGGATCTGCACATTGACTTCCGCCAAACAGCCCCAAGTGCACAAGTAAGACAGTGTAGTTCTTTTCTTTTCCCATTGCTCATAGGGAGTAGTCTCATTATCCTTTGCGGGAACTTTATTCAGGACATGACATGATGTCAATGTTGGGGAACGTAGCAGAAATTCAAAAATTTCCTACGCGTCACCAAGATCTATCTATGGAGAGACCAGCTACGAGTAGAAAGAGAGTGCATCTACATACCCTTGTAGATCGCTAAGCGGAAGCGTTCAAGTGAACGGGGTTGATGGAGTCGTACTCGTCATGATTCAGATCACCGATGATCAAGTGCCGAACGGACGACACCTCCGCATTCAACACACGTACAGCCCGGTGACGTCTCCCGCGCCTTGATCCAGCAAGGAGAGAGGGAGAGGTTGAGGAAGACTCCATCCAGCAGCAGCACAACGGCGTGGTGGTGGTGGAGGAGCGTGGCAATCCCGCAGGGCTTCGCCAAGCACCACGGGAGAGGATAAGAACTTGGGAGAGAGGGAGGGGCTGCACCAAAGGCATAAGGTCTATTTGGGAGGCCCTCCTACCCCACTATATATAGGGATCCCAAGGGGGGGGTGCGCCAGCCCCTAGGAGATCCAATCTCCAAGGGGGCGGCGGCCAGGGGAGGAGTCCTCCCCCCCCCCCCCCCAAGGCACCTAGGAGGTGCCTTCCCCTGCTGGGACTCTTCCTTTAGGGTTTCCCCAGGCGCATGGGCCTCTTGGGGCTGGTGCCCTTGGCCCATGTAGGCCAAGGCGCACCCCCTACAGCCCATGTGGCCCCCCGGGGCAGGTGGCCCCACCCGGTGGGCCCCCGGGACCCTTCCGGTGGTCCCGGTACAATACCGATGACCCCGAAACTTGTCCCGATGGCCGAAACAGGACTTCCTATATATAAATCTTTACCTCCGGACCATTCCGGAACTCCTCGTGACGTCCGGGATCTCATCCGGGACTCCGAAAAACATTCGGTAACCACATACAAGCTTCCTTTATAACCCTAGCGGCATCGAACCTTAAGTGTGTAGACCCTACGGGTTCGGGAGACATGCAGACATGACCGAGACGTTCTCCGGTCAATAACCAACAGCGGGATCTGGATACCCATGTTGGCTCCCACATGTTCCACGATGATCTCATCGGATGAACCACGATGTCAAGGACTCAATCGATCCCGTATACAATTCCCTTTGTCTATCGGTATGTTACTTGCCCGAGATTCGATCGTCGGTATACCGATACCTTGTTCAATCTCGTTACCGGCAAGTCATTTTACTCGTTCCGTAACACATCATCCCGTGATCAACTCCTTGGTCACATTGCGCATATGATGATGTCCTACCGAGTGGGCCCAGAGATACCTCTCCGTTTACACGGAGTGACAAATCCCAGTCTCGATCCGCATAAAACAATAGATACTTTCGGAGATACCTGTAGTGCACCTTTATAGTCACCCAGTTACGTTGTGACGTTTGATACACCCAAAGCACTCCTACGGTATCCAAGAGTTACACGATCTCATGGTCAAAGGAAGAGATACTTGACATTGGCAAAGCTCTAGCAAACGAACTACACGATCTTTGTGCTAGTCTTAGGATTGGGTCTTGTCCATCACATCATTCTCCTAATGATGTGATCCCGTTATCAACGACATCCAATGTCCATAGCCAGGAAACCATGACTATCTGTTGATCACAACGAGCTAGTCAACTAGAGGCTCACTAGGGACATATTGTGGTCTATGTATTCACACGTGTATTACGATTTCCGGATAATACAGTTATAGCATGAATAAAAGACAATTATCATGAACAAGGAAATATAATAATAATACTTTTATTATTGCCTCTAGGGCATATTTCCAACAGTCTCCCACTTGCACTAGAGTCAATAATCTAGTTCACATCGCCATGTGATTAACACTCACAGGTCACATCGCCATGTGACTAATACCCAAGAGTTTACTAGAGTCAGTAGTCTAGTTCACATCACTATGTGATTAACACTCAATGAGTTTTATGTTTGATCATGTTGCTTGTGAGAGAGGTTTTAGTCAACCGGTCTGAACCTTTCAGATCCGTGTGTGCTTTACAAATCTCTATGTCATCTCCTAGATGCAGCTACCACGCTCTATTTGGAGCTATTCCAAACAACTATTCTACTTGGAGCTATTCTAAATTATTGCTCCATTATATGTATCCGGTCTCTCTACTCAGAGCTATCCGGATAGGTGTCAAGCTTGCATCGTCGTAACCTTTACGACGAACTCTTTTACCACCTCCATAATCGAGAAAATTCCTTAGTCCACTAGTTACTAAGGATAACTTTGACCGATGTCCTGTGAGCCATTCTTGGATCACTCTTGTACCCCTTGACTGACTCATGGCAAGGCACACTTCAGGTGTGGTACACAGCATAGCATACTGAAGAGCCTACGTCTTAAGCATAGGGGACGACCTTCGTCCTTTCTCTCTATTCTGTCGTGGTCGAGCTTTAAGTCTTAACTTCGTACCTTACAACTCAGGCAAGAACTCCTTCTTTGACTGGTCCATCTTGAACACCTTCAAGATCATGTCAAGGTATGTGCTCATTTGAAAGTATTATTAAGCATTTTGATCTATCCTTATAGATCTTGATGCTCAATGTTCCAGTAGCTTAATCCAGGCTTTCCATTGAAAAACACTTTCAAAATAACCCTATATGCTTTCCAGAAATTCTACGTCATTTCTGATCAACAATATGTCAACAACATATACTCATCAGAAATTCTATAGTGCTCCCACTCACTTCTTTGGAAATACAAGTTTCTCATAGACTTTGTACAAACCCAAAATTTTTGATCATCATCAAAGCATACATTCCAACTCCGAGATGCTCACTCCAGTCCTTAGAAGGATTGCTGGAGCTTTGCATACTTATTAGCATCTTTCAGGATTGACAAAACCTTCCGGTTGTATCACATACAACCTTTCCTCATTAAAATCGTCGAGAAAACAATGTTTTGACATCCTATCTGCAAGATTTCATAAATAATGCAGTAATCGCTAATATAATTCCAACAGACTCTTAGCATCGCTACGAGTGAGAAAATCTCATCGTAGTCAACTCCTTGAACTTGTCGGAAAACATCTTAACAACAAGTCGAGCTTTCTTAATGGTGACATTTACCATCATTGTCCGTCTTCCTTTTGAAATCCATCTGTACTCATTAGCCTTACGACCATCGAGTCGTTCTGCCAAAGTCTACACTTTGTTTTCATACATGGATCCTCTCTCGGATTTTATGGCCTCAAGCCATTTATCGGAATCCGGGCCCACCATCGCTTCTCCATAGCTCGTAGGTTCATTGTTGTCTAGCAACATGACCTTCAAGACAGGATTACGTACCACTCTGAAGTAGTACGCATCCTTGTCATCCTACGAGGTTTGGGAGTGACTTGATCCGAAGTTTCATGATCAATATCATAAGCTTCCACTTCAATTGGTGTAGGTGCCATAGGAACAACTCCCTGTGCCCTGTCACACACTAGTTGAAGAGACGGTTCAATAACCTCATCAAGTCTCCACCATCCTCCCACTCAATTCTTTCGAGAGAAACTTTTCCTCGAGAAAGGACCCGATTCTAGAAACAATCCATATTGCTTTCGGATCTGAATTAGGAGGTATACCCAACTGTTTTGGGTTTCCTATGAAGATGCATTTTATCCGCTTTGGGTTCGAGCTTATCAATCTGAAACTTTTTCATATAAGCGTCGCAGCCCCAAACTTTTAAGAAACGACAACTTAGGTTTCTCTAAACCATAATTCATACGGTGTCATCTCAACGGAATTATGTGGTGCCCTATTTAAAGTGAATGTGGTTGTCTCTAATGCCTAACCCATGAACGATAGTGGTAATTCGATAAGAGACATCATGGTACGCACCATATCCAATAGGGTGCAACTATGATGTTCAGACACACCATCACACTATGGTGTTCCAGGCGGTATTAATTGCGGAACAATTTCCACAATGTCTTAATTGTGTGCCAAAACTCGTAACTCAGATATTCATCTCTATGATCATATCATAGACATTTTATCCTCTTGTCACAATGATCTTCTACTTCACTCTGAAATTACTTGAACCATTCAATAATTCAGACTTGTGTTTCATCAAGTAAATATTCTCAACATCTACTCGAATCATCTGTGAAGTAAGAACATAACGATATTCACTGCATGCCTCAGCACTCATTGGACTGCACACATCAAAATGTGTTACTTCCAATAAGTTGCTATCTTGTTCCATCTTACTGAAAACGAGGCTTTTCAGTCATCTTGCCCATGTGGTATGATTTGCATATCTCAAGTGATTCATAATCAAGTGAGTCCAAACGATCCATTTGCATGGAGTTTCTTCATGCATATACACCAATAGACATGGTTCGCATGTCTCAAACTTTTCAAAAACGAGTGAGTCCAAAGATCCATCAACATGGAGCTTCTTCATGTGTTTTATACCATTATGACTTACATGGCAGTGCCACAAGTAAGTGGTACTATCATTACTATCTTATATCTTTTGGCATGAAAATGTGTATCACTACGATCGAGATTCAATAAACCATTCAGGTTTAATACTAATCTTGATGGTAGAGGGAGCGTGCGATGTTTGATCACATCAAACTTGGAAACACTTCCAACATATATCGTCAGCTCACCTTTAGCTAGTCTTCGTTTATTCCGTAGCTTTTATTTCGAGTTACTAACACTTAGCAACCGAACCGGTATCTAATACCCTGGTGCTACTAGGAGTACTAGTAAAGTACACATCAACACAATGTATATCCAATATACTTCTATCGACCTTGTCAGCCTTCTCATCTACCAAGTATCTAGGGTAATTCTGCTCCAGTGGTTGTTCCCTTTATTACAGAAGCACTTAGTCTCGGGTTTGGGTTCAACCTTGGGTTTCTTCACTAGAGCAGCAGCTGAATTGTCGTTTCATGAAGTATCCCTTCTTGCCCTTGCCCTTCTTGAAACTAGTGGTTTCACCAACCATCAACAATTTATGCTCCTTATTGATTTCTACTTTCGCGGTGTCAAACATCACGAATATTTCAAGGATCATCATATCTATCCCTGATATGTTATAGTTCATCACGAAGCTCTAGCAGCTTGGTGGCAATGACTTTGGAGAAACTATCACTATTTCATCTGGAAGATCAACTCCCACTCGATTCAAGTGATTTGTTGCACTCAGACAATCTGAGCACAAGCTCAACGATTGAGCTTTTCTCCCTTAGTTTGCAGGCTAAGAAAATCGTCGGAGGTCTTATACCTCTTGACATGGGCACGAGCCTGAAAACCCAATTTCAGCCCTCGAAACATCTCATATGTTCCGCGATGTTTTGAAAAACGTCTTTGGTGCCTCTACTTAAACCATTTAACTGAACTATCACGTAGTTATCAAAACGTGTATGTCCGATGTTCGCAACATCCACAAACGACGTTTGGGGTTCAGCACACTAAGCGGTGCATTAAGGACATAAGCTTTCTACTGTCCGCATAATTGCTACTATCAACTTTCAACTATATTTTCTCTAGGAACATATCTAAAACAGTAGAACTAAAGCGCGAGCTACGACATAATTTGCAAAAAGGTCTTTTGACTATGTTCAAGATAATTAAGTTCATCTTATGAACTCCCACTCAGATAGACATCCCTCTAGTCATCTAAGTGATTACATGATCCGAGTCAATTAGGCCGTGTCCTATCATCACGTGAGACGGACTAGTTAACGTCGGTGAACATCTTCATGTTGATCGTATCTACTATACGACTCATGCTCGACCTTTCGGTCTCCGTGTTCCGAGGCCATGTCTGTACATGCTAGGCTCGTCAAGTTAACCCTAAGTGTTTTCGCTGTGTAAAACTGTCTTACACCCGTTGTATGTGAACGTAAGAATCCATCACACCCGATCATCACGTGGTGCTTAGAAGCGACGAACTGTAGCAACGGTGCACAGTTAGGGGAGAACACTTCTTGAAATTTTGTAAGGGATCATCTTATTTACTACTGTCGTCCTAAGTAAACAAGATGCATAAACATGATAAACATCACATGCAATCAAATAGTGACATGATATGGCCAATATCATTTTGCTCCTTTTGATCTTCATCTTCGGGGCTCCATGATCATCATCGTCACCGGCATGACACCATGATCTCCATCATCATGATCTCCATCATCGTGTCTTCATGAAGTTGTCACGCCAACGACTACTTCTACTTCTATGGCTAACGCGTTTAGCAAATAAAGTAAAGTAAGTTACATGGCGTTCTTCAATGACACGCAGGTCATACAAAAAATAAAGACAACTCCTATGGCTCCTGCCGGTTGTCATACTCATCGACATGCAAGTCGTGAATCCTATTACAAGAACATGATCAATCTTATACATCACATATCATTCATCACATTCTTCTTGGCCATATCACATCACATAGCATACCCTGCAAAAACAAGTTAGACGTCCTCTAATTGTTGTTGCATGTTTTACGTGGCTGCTATGGGTTTCTAGCAAGAACGTTTCTTACCTACGCAAGACCACAACGTGATATGCCAATTGCTATTTACCCTTCATAAGGACCCTTTTCATCGAATCCGTTCCGACTAAAGTGGGAGAGACTGGCACCCGCTAGCCACCTTATGCACCAAGTGCATGTCAATCGGTGGAACCTGTCTCACGTAAGAGTACGTGTAAGGTCGGTCCGGGCCGCTTCATCCCACAATACCGTCGAAACAAGATTGGACTAGTAACGGTAAGCATATTGAACAACATCAACGCCCACAACTACTTTGTGTTCTACTCGTGCAAAGAATCTACGCAATAGACCTAGCTCATGATGCCACTGTTGGGGAACGTAGCAGAAATTCAAAATTTTCCTACGCGTCACCAAGATCTATCTATGGATAGACCAGCTACGAGTAGAAAGAGAGTGCATCTACATACCCTTGTAGATCGCTAAGCGGAAGCGTTCAAGTGAACGGGGTTGATGGAGTCGTACTCGTCGTGATTCAGATCACCGATGATCAAGTGTCGAACGGACGGCACCTCCGCGTTCAACACACGTACAACCCGGTGACGTCTCCCACGCCTTGATCCAGCAAGGAGAGAGGGAGAGGTTGAGGAAGACTCCATCCAGCAGCAGCACAACGGCGTGGTGGTGGTGGAGGAGCGTGGCAATCCCGCAGGGCTTCGCCAAGCACCACGGGAGAGGAGAAGAACTTGGGAGAGAGGGAGGGGCTGCACCAAAGGCATAAGGTCTGTTTGGGAGGCCCTCCTACCCCACTATATATAGGGATCCCAAGGGGGGGGTGCGCCAGCCCCTAGGAGATCCAATCTCCAAGGGGGCGGCGGCCAGGGGAGGAGTCCTCCCCCCCCCCAAGGCACCTAGGAGGTGCCTTCCCCTGCTGGGACTCTTCCTTTAGGGTTTCCCCAGGCGCATGGGCCTCTTGGGGCTGGTGCCCTTGGCCCATGTAGGCCAAGGCGCACCCCCTACAGCCCATGTGGCCCCCCGGGGCAGGTGGCCCCACCCGGTGGGCCCCCGGGACCCTTCCGGTGGTCCCGGTACAATACCGATGACCCCGAAACTTGTCCCGATGGCCGAAACAGGACTTCCTATATATAAATCTTTACCTTCGGACCATTCCGGAACTCCTCGTGACGTCCGGGATCTCATCCGGGACTCCGAACAACATACGGTAACCACATACAAGCTTCCTTTATAACCCTAGCGTCATCGAACCTTAAGTGTGTAGACCCTACGGGTTCGGGAGACATGCAGACATGACCGAGACGTTCTCCGGTCAATAACCAACAGCGGGATCTGGATACCCATGTTGGCTCCCACATGTTCCACGATGATCTCATCGAATGAACCACGATGTCAAGGACTCAATCGATCCCGTATACAATTCCCTTTGTCTATCGGTATGTTACTTGTCCGAGATTCGATCGTCGGTATACCGATACCTTGTTCAATCTCGTTACCGGCAAGTCACTTTACTCGTTCCGTAACACATCATCCCGTGATCAACTCCTTGGTCACATTGCGCATATGATGATGTCCTACCGAGTGGGCCCAGAGATACCTCTCCGTTTACACGGAGTGACAAATCCCAGTCTCGATCCGCATAAAACAATAGATACTTTCGGAGATACCTGTAGTGCACCTTTATAGTCACCCAGTTACGTTGTGACGTTTGATACACCCAAAGCACTCCTACGGTATCCAGGAGTTACACGATCTCATGGTCAAAGGAAGAGATACTTGACATTGGCAAAGCTCTAGCAAACGAACTACACGATCTTTGTGCTAGTCTTAGGATTGGGTCTTGTCCATCACATAATTCTCCTAATGATGTGATCCCGTTATCAACGACATCCAATGTCCATAGCCAGGAAACCATGACTATCTGTTGATCACAACGAGCTAGTCAACTAGAGGCTCACTAGGGACATATTGTGGTCTATGTATTCACACGTGTATTACGATTTCCGGATAATACAGTTATAGCATGAATAAAAGACAATTATCATGAACAAGGAAATATAATAATAATACTTTTATTATTGCCTCTAGGGCATATTTCCAACAGTCAATACATCCTCCCCGCACCATGCCTTAGATAAACCCGATGTATCTAACATGGTGTTAGCCAAATCTGTTAGAGTACAATTTTTCCGTTCGGCAACCCCGTTTAACTGGGGTGAATAGGGAGGCGTCCTCTCATGAATAATACCATGTTCCGTACAGAATAAATCGAACTCACTAGAAAAGTACTTTCTCGATTATTCTAATCCACAAGTAAATAGTAAACATGGCAAATACGGTATGCATCTCATACCGATACCTAAGCATGTGAGCATGTACAATACATTTAACCGAAACATCTATGTACAACATATATACGGCTAGCACATGAACGAGCAAATAGGGGATGAGCGAGTCATACCCTCCGGTCGGCCAGGCCAACGCAGCGGCGGCAGCAGCAACCTCGGCATCGGCTGAGGCCTTCTTCTTGGCGGCTTGGTCGTCAGCCATGGAGTCGATGCAGGGGAAGTAGTGGAAGCAGAGGTGGATGGATTGGGAGCAGTCGCGTCGAGACGCTTTCCAAAAACCTTATTGCCATTCTCCCGGGAAGGATCTCGAATGACATGGTTCCGGAGGCACTTGCTCTCCTGACCAACCGTGCACGCGGTCGTCGGGATGGGATCACCGGAGGCAGCACAGTGAGAGGAACAGTAGATAACGGCTAGGGTTGTGCACGAGGGAGTGAGTGAACTGAGTTAGAGTTCACTCCACTAGCCAACGCCTTCTCATATAGGCCGTCAGGTTGATGGGCCTGCGATCAGGCCCACGACCGAGTCCGCGAATAGCCCACGGTCCAACTCTCGGACAGTGGCACTTTCATAAGCGACTCATTAATTAACCTAAGATTAATTAACCTTTCCTGACCGGCAAAAATAAGTTTCGGCTCGGCTCATTCCCGCTACCTGCAACCTGCGGCACGCACGTCGTGATGAGACAAGGCGGGCGGCGGAGGAGGAGGAGCGCGCGTGTGCAGTTCCTATTCCGAAGCTCCCAATAGCAAGTGATGGAACAGTCCTTATAAAGAGGTATCACTCTTCTTACTGTAACGGTATGGTACTAAACTTCCCACACTTTCCACCACTTGCCGTACACATTAATGGGCCTTAGAGATTAACCAGGGATTATTATCTTATATGGGCCTAAGCCCATCCATAATCCCATCAGATATTGCATCCACCCTTAGGGCCCGTTCGGAAGCTCTCCAGCTTCAGGAAATCCTCGTCCCCTGCTTCTCTCGCCAGCTTCCAGCTTCTCGCCAGGAGTAGCGTGCGTTCGGCACGCTGTGGCCAGTTTCTCTCCACGCTGCATGGGCTGGTGCTGGGCTATAGGAAGATGGCCCGTTAGGGAACTTAGATGGTCACATGGGCTGCAGGCCCAGTTCGTTGTGGATGACCATGATGCGTCCACGTCTGCTGCCTCGTTCGTGCGGGAGCTCGGGAGAAAACAGATCGAACCGATACGCAACTTAGCGGTGGCAATCCCACGTAATTTTGACGAACTTCACCTTCTCGTTTTTGTGAAGCGGGGCTTCCGCTGCTCCTCGTCTCCGCAGAAATTACACGGGCCGATTCTTGTCTCCAGGAAGCCAGCTTCGAGAAGCTGGGGCGTTCGGGGTGGCTTCACGCACCTGTTTCGGGAAGCTGGCCCGTGGAGAAGATCCGAACGGGGCCTTAGTTTCGTTACTTTTGAAATTCTCCCAGCTCGAACATGCCTACAACTCGCCGAATTCTAGTACAACTCCTCCTTCCACACTACACTTGGTTGCTCTCCTTTCAAGGCTTTATATGGTCACCATCCCAACTTCACTTCCATGCCCCGTTTGGCTGCTTCAATTTCTGCTACTCTGCGGGAGCTGCTACTCCAACGTGCCGTGCAGACTGCCAGCAGCTGCTCAAGCCTGTATGAAGCTGCAATCGTAATCGCACTGACAAATACTCCCTCTGTACTGAAAATTTCGGTCCCGAGAGAGTGATTTCTAGTGCGAGCTCAGGTGCCCGCTCAAATTGCAACCCTTTGCCCAGTATTTGGTCACCAACCGACCATTTTCAAAGCCTCGCTTATAAATTCAATAGCCCTTTCACGATCCTGGAGCGCATTGGTCAAGCGTCAGGTTGCAAGTGGGACGGGTTGCGGTCGTCCCGCATCCCGCATTCTAAATCGTGAGCAACTGCACGGGATACGCGGGTTGCTGTACGCGGGATACACGGGTTGCCGCTACGCCGCTAGCCCGCAATACTGTGAGTTGAGTACGAGGGATACGTGTACAGGGTTGAGTAGCGAATTGGTACACATGCATAACATCCATCGTGTGCATAACGGCCATTATGACGGGTGCAGTATTTGATAACAGGGTCCTAATAATAATCAACAAGTGTCTCCACGTTTCTAAGTTCAACTCCAACCCACAACAACATTTGGTCCGTCTATGTCTGTTTAGATCAAAATGGATAAATGTCACGGCCCGATGCCCGTCATGGAGCAAATTTTGTTTGTATTTTGTCCGCCTCGACACAATTCCGACGCATTTGGACCGGATTTGCGTTTAGACGGACGCGGACGCGTCCTCTTGTCGTCCTCCCTCGGTCCTTCGAAGTGTCCTTTTTAATGGCAACCCGTGGACCGGCCAGTTCAGGGTGTGCATTCGGTTTTTTCGGTTTGATTCAGTTCGGTTTATACGGTTTTTGGTTTATACAGTTTTTATACTTTGGTTTATACGCTTTTATACATAGATACGGTTCGGTTTCGGTAATAACCATTTAATTTCGGTTTGGTTTCGGTAATAACCAAAATAACCAAAGTTGACGCAAATTTTTGAGCAATGCATACTTTCTTTATCACATGATTCAATCTGTGTATGTAGGTTAGTTTTTTTCTTTTGAGAACTGTGTACATAGATTAAATCATTAGATGACAGACATGATTTGTTGTATTATGTACAATACGACGTGCACCAGATCGAAGCAATATATGACCGCTGAGGCATTCACAAAGATGTATCTATGTACAAGCAAAATCTGAGGACAAGACAAGGAAAGAGCACCGCATGCACTAGCCTCCAGGTATTTTACGTGGAAAAATTATGGCATGAAACAACACAACGCTAGTTTGTAGCCTCCAGGCTCCTTTTTTTTTCTTTTGAGGATTAGCGTCCATGCTCCTGGAGTCCTGGGTCCTGGCCCAAGCGCAGCGCCAGCCTCTAGCTCTTGTGCTAGGCAGCCCAAGGCCCAGCCCCAAGCGCCAGGCGCCAGCGTGCACAAGCCGTGCCGCAAAATTTAGTACCACCTCGCGGAGCCAGCAACAAGGAGATGGGTGGATCACTATAAAAGGAGGGGGCGACGGGAAGCATCAGCTCAAGTCATCGGTTGTTTAACACACAACGAAGCTAGTTTCGGTTTGTTTCGGTTTAACCGAAAACCATCGGTTTTTAGCTGAAAAAACCGATTGTTAAATGGTTTCTAGATTTGGAAACTGAAACTGAACCTGAAACCTGAAAAAACCGATTTTTTGGTTTGGTTTGGTTTTTTTGGTTTGGTTTTTGGTTCGGTTTTGCACAGGGTGACGGCCAGTCCACTTCCATTGTCACGATGTTCCACGCTCTTCCTGCCCTCACTCGCCTGACACGCTCTAGCCCGCGCCTCCTATCTCCGTCGGCCGCTGCCCGGCCATTGGTATGTAGAAGTGGATCCCCAGCAAGCCGGGGAAGCACGACCGCGAGGTGGGCTTGTCTTCTGGGTCGTTCGTCGGCGTCGACTTCTCCATTTCGCCGCCTGCCGCAGATCTGCCCCTACATCAAGGTGGAGGTGTGCCAGCGTTACAGGGACACCTCTACCCCGCTGTTGTGGTCGGACGCGCGTCTCCCGAACGACTGTCATCTCAACCCATATCGGGTGCCAGCGCCGTCAGTTCTAGCGAGCGGCCGCGCTCATCAGCTCGAGATCAACCGCCACAGGGCCCGACTGCCTCCGGACATCGTCGACCACTCTAGGTGTGTCGTGGACTCCTCGCTTTGGGACATATGATTCCAGGGTGAGCACGACCTGTGGCGACAAACGTTGTTTGTCAGCCGTGCTCATGGCCCACCAGTAACAAACGTCACCACCCCGGAGCTCGAGGAGCTGGAGAATCCAGAGGACGCGGAGCCGCGGTGGAACCCGACGTGCTGTCGTCCCCTTTGTCCAACCGCAACAGGCGCCACCTGCCCAACTGTGGCAGCCGTCGCCCTTCATCGACCACAGCGCGAACGAGGAAGACGGGGCGACGGCGGGCAGTGAAGACGGCCAAGGACGGCGGCGACGACCGATCTAGGGTTTCTATGTAAGTTTTTTTTTTATTTTTTTAGTTTAAGTTCATGTTTAATGTATGATGCACAGTTCGGCCGAGACTTTGGACTTAGTTTAATATATTAGTTCAAGTGCGTTCAAAAAAATAGTTCAAGTTATATCTTTTTGGTATGCATTTTAAGTTTTAATTGCCATTATTATAAATGTGTCGGTCCAGTTAGTCGCACTGACGGGCGGACAACTGCAAACGGACGCTGGTGTCCGCTTTGCCGACGCTAACATATAGAAGCCGGACAAAACTATGTTCGTCTGCGGTCGTGCATTGGAGTATGCCTAACTAATTGGTACACATGCATTTGTGGGCAATACTGTATACTTTTATCATCTAGTTGCACATATTGCACGACAATACATTCATCCCAGGAGAGAAATGTGCAGTAGGATTTTTAAGAAGTGTTGCGGACAGTTGGGATTGAACGGCCAGCTCGGCTGCGTCGAAACATTGCCTACAGTTCGTAGGACGATGCATGTATGCGGGCACCTTGCAGGCTTCGCGGGACAGCCGCATAATCACCCGTAATTTATGCGGTCCGCCGCGGATGCCCGCTTGGACTCTGTTTAGCGGGACAGACGTTGCGGACTCGCGGACATCCCCGCTTGTTGACTCAAGCGGCATACAAGCTGGATCTGCCAGGCGATAGTTCAATCCATCCGGTGTTGGGTGTTCCACGTTTTCACAACTGAAGGACCCCCGGCCAGGCTACTCACCGGTGTTCTTCACACTGTCTACAGTTCCGAGCTGGACATTCAGCAGCTTCGTCCTGAAGCTATATACTCGAGCCCCACTTGGTCAAGAAAGGTAGCAATGCTTCTCCAGGCACTGATCAAATGTTCGGGCCTTCCAGCAGCGTCGGCGAGCTGGGGGGACTACAATGTCGTCATTCGTCAAGGCTCGTTTCCCTACTGCACTTGCTTGGGGGCAAGCAAGTTCTTCAGCGGGGGAAGATGCAACAACCTGACAGTATTGAAGATGGCACAGGGGTCGGCTGAGGCGTTCAGAATCGTTGGTTCATTAAACAGGCTGCATTCGTGTGTTAAGTTTAGCGTGGTGTGTCCCACTGTCAGTGGAGTAGGTGTGTTGCTATATGGCAGAGCCAAAGGGCGACGGTCAGAGTATGATGGCTGAAGAAAATTCTGACGTCGTTTCTCTATGCTCTCTGTTTCTTCTCTATGCCCAAGAATCACGCTGAGGCCCAAGGGATATTACAACATCTAGACGCATCAGCATGAGAGTGTTGTATCTAATGCATCACTAAGATGCCGACAAATAAGATCAAATTGCATCTAGATCACCCAATAACCATGAATAGGGATGGGTGCAGAGATCCTTTACATGTCGCAACAGTAGACATGATCGCCTGCTCAGTGCAGGAGGGGTGATTCCTTCAGGTCGCCACCGACACTGTCTGGAACGGCAGCGACGGCTGGAGTAGGTCTCCCCATCGCTGCAGCACCCCCAAGATCAGATAGGGTTTTGGGATACAGGGAGGAGAGTGAATCCTAAGGGCATGTACAATGGTTGATAAGATAATTTTATCTTAAGTCTTGCATGTAATTTAGAGATGACAAAAAAACATGTCTACAATGGGTCATACCTTAGCCTTATCTTAAATAACTAGTTATTCCTAAAAACATGATGAGACATATTGTGCTAAGAGATCATCTCTTGTCTTCTCTTAAATAAGAGTAGACAAGTCTTTTCTTATGATTTCTCTTTCCTTCACCTCGTCATTTATCCTACGTGGCATTGCTAATATAGAACTATTGTACATGCCCTCGTGAATTGTGATCACGCAGGTTTGCCAGCTCTCTCCCATGTCCCTTTATATAGCGCTGGTGATTGGGGACCTAAACCATGCGTTGGTTTGGGTGCCCCCGATCAAGGCCCTTCAGTTGGTAAAAATCCACGTACGTTGGTGTGTGGGCCTTTCCGATTAAGGTTATTCTTTCCTTTTTTTTCGTTAGACTATTATAGATCTAACTGGCATGTACAGCCGTCAGATCAAACCAACAGAGAGAGCTAGGCACAGATCACGATTTCGCAAACCACCCTATGAAATTGGTCCATTGGAGAAAGAAAAACAACTCACGGGATGCTGAAATAAACACACGAGTCGCTATCAGTTTGCCTCATTGTTTATGGTGAAGCTTTGGAGAAAAACGTCGCCGTTCAGCGGAAGCCGTTCAATGGCTGAAAGATAAGCTCTAATCCAGACGACAGCAACAGCTTGGATCGTTCCGTTATGATAACGACGTTCTGCTTTTGCCTGCATAAAAAAGGTAGAAGCGACGAGAGAAAAGTGACGGAAGGCGCAGGGGAGAAGATAAGAAGAGATACTTCGCCTGGTATGTGAGGACGACTGATCGATCACGCAGGGCTACTGCAGCTTGCACGGTTGGTCTGCGTCCTCTTTTTTCTTCTTCCGGGTTTTCCCTGTTCCTTCTGCATGCAGAATGGAATGGATCAGCACGAAAACACCATGTCATGAGAACTCCTAATCCTTTTCAAAAAAAAATATATACGAGAACTCCTAATGTTCCATGTATTCAGAGTTTGGGTTCTTCCCCAATTTTCATATGTGAATCTCAATCCAATTGATTGATGCCGTAACAGGACTCTCTCAGGAATGTCTGTCCTGAAACAGTGGCCAAAGTCAAATAAAAGCAGTTCATAGTTCCAATTTTATTCCTTCGGGGCCCTTTACAAGCTTATGTTGCTTGCTTGGGACATAGTACAACAGTTCGAAACGTATACAATGTTTATGCTAGGAGTATCACGTAATGGTGATTTGACAAGCAATGTAAGTCGTCCCAATTGCTTGCCCAGCCCAATTAACCACACACAAGACACAATCTTGCACGCTGACACTACGGCACACGAGTAACTATAATGCTGAAATTCGTGTCCTTTCATCCATTCCATATGCACTGCAGCTGGAACATCTAGGACATGAACAGAGTAGAAGAATGCTATGGGCAGACATGATCGGAATCTGTCGTAGCAAAACCATACAGATTTCTCTATGCCTCCAATCAACTAGTAGTATCTCATACTAACAATCTGAACAAGAATTCCCAACGAATGCACGCGATCCATTTCCCAGATCAACAAATAGCTGAGCCAAGCAATTCCTCTCTGATCCGCTGATCCCCTTCTGGTAGCGTGGAAAACTACTACGCGAGAGCTTAACCAGCGTGGATGAGAGAGCCAATGCACCGAGCAAATTAATCCTCGGCGAATACCGGAATTTAAGCGCTGGAAGAGTGGAAGATTTGCACCAGCGACGAGTAGGTGCCGAAGACGGCGAGCACGAGGCCGAGCACCACCAGGAGGACGTCGCTGAGAACCCCAACCCAGCCCATCTCGGCGCCAAACACCTTGATGTGGAAGGTGGCCGGCAGCACGAACCCGAGCAGCACGCAGACGCTGCTCCCCACGAGGGAGAGGAAGTCGGTGAAATTGGGCACAAGCATGGCCGCGAGCCCCACGGTGACCACGAGCACCCACCGCATCCACCAACAGTAGCGCTTGCCGTGGAACAGGCGCTCGGCGACCTCGTACACCGGGTTCATCATCACCGGCATGGTGAAGAAGAGGTTGATGCACAGCCCAAGCTGCACAGCGGCCGACAGCCACCCGCTGCCGAGGTTGGTGGTGATGATGTCGCGCGTGGTGTCGCCGAACGCGACGTACCCCATGACACCGAACAGCCCGTACATGACAGCGATGAACGCCATGGACAACCCGAGCGTGGCGCCGAACTTCTTCTTGTCCGCAGCCTCCGCCTCCAGCGGTAGGACCATACAGACGCCCTCGAAGGCGTACACGGACACGCCCACGCCGTAGAGGAGCGCGGCGGGGGCGCCGAACGCGGCGACGGGTGGGTGCGTGGCGAGCCACGTCGACACGTCCTGGCCAACAACGACCCCCATGGCGCCGAGGTCGACGACGTCGGCGAAGATGCTGAGCGGCGCGAGGAGCGTGAGCGTCTTGATGGAGTTGAGCCCGAGCTGGAACGGCAGCATGGCATAGATGAAGAGCGCCTTAGGGGAGAGGAAGACATTCGACGAGGGGGCGAAGATGGGGTAGAGGTGCGCCATGGTGTTGGAGATGAAGATGAGGTATCCGACGCAGAAGCTGGCCTGGCTGAGCACCAGCATGGTGTCCACGGCGAGGCGGCCGGGCGCGCCGAACACGGCGTCCCCCAGATCCCCAAACGAGGACAGCTTCTTCGGGTGGTCGTCGACGAGGCGGCGGCGGCAGGCGACGAGCAGCATCATGCAGTAGAAGGTGAGCAGCGCGACGGAGAGGAGTAGGAGGGAGCCCGCGGCCCACCCGGTGCGCGAGAACGTGTACGGCAGGCCCAGCACGCCGGCGCCGACCACCGCGATGAAGACGTTCGCGAAGGTCTTGGGCTGCGACGACAGGTGGCCCCCCTCGGCGCTGTGGTGCGGCAGCAGCGGCGCCGAGTCCAGCCGCGACGACGACGAGCTCGCGTCGCTCCCCAATCCCATGGCGCCCGGGCGACTGAATCGAAATTAACACGACGAATCAAGACCGCCACACAAGCAACAGAGAGACGGAAGATGGAACCACGAGCAGGCGAATTGGATGGGATTCGTCTTCCTCTCCGGTCTTCGGAAGTATCGAGAGAAAACGGGCGATCTCGCGACGGAGGAAACCGATGAGGAAGGAGTGGCTGCGGGCTCCCTTCCGGGGGGTTGCCGATGCTTTTGTAGAGAGAAGAGGATGGCCTGCCATCGTGGGAAAGTATATTTTGCCAAAAAATCGTGGGAAAATATCATGGACGTGGTCCATGAGCATGTTTTGTTTTCTGCGTCCCCCGGGACCACCTGGAAGCGCGTGGCGGTGTATGAGTAGGAGTACCTACCAAAGATTGCTATGCGTTTGACCACCACGTGTTCTCGTGTGAAATCGTACAGCCTGCACACAGCTAGGAGCATTTTCTTCCTTTTTTATATTTTCGAAATTTCCCCTATATTTCCAGAGTTTGGGTAAATTTACCACGTGTTCCCTAATCTACTGTACTCCTTCGTTCACTATTATAAAATGTTTTAATATTTCAGTATGAATTGAAATGGGTGAACGCACACTAAAATTCGATTATATACTCATAATGAACAGAGCACTATTAGGACATGTACAATGGTAGTATCTTAGTGATGTCAATAGGATAAATGTTGACGTGGAAGAGAGAGAAATTATAAGAAAATATGTGTCTTTTCTTATTTAAGAGATGATCCTTTAACACAATATGTCTCAACATGTTTTTACGAATATCTATTAATTAAAAATAAGGCTAAAAGATAATTTATTGTAGACATATTTTTTTATCATCTCTAAATTAAGATAAGACTGTCTTATCAACCATTGTACATGCACTTAAAAGGGAGAAAAGAAGGTTGATAGGTTTGCCTCACCTCATCCCTTGTTTTTTCTTTTCCATACGCTCTCTCCCGTTTTGGTTTTTATTTATTACTAGGTAATTGCCCGTGCGTTGCAACGAGATATACTTCGTACATTGGCGAGAATAAATTTTAGTGAATATTTATACGCAATCACTGTGATTTTCATATCGTTTTATTGTTAATGTGATTCTATGTAAAAAAATTGGACTTTAACTACCGATTAAATCCGCACTGGACTTACAAAGAATAACATGATTTTATTTGGTAAGCCAATAAGTAGTGGGACCATTTAGTCACTTGTCAACTGACATACTTTCAAAAATTCCTTAAGGCCCGCACACTTGGAAAATTTGGAAACAAAAAAATAAACTAAAAATATTTTTATATCCGTACATGAACCACATGTAGATATATTTCTTGATAAAAATATCCAGGACAAATATCCATGGCCTGAGGAATGGGAAACCTGCTAGATTTAGAATCTGCATTTTGAAAAAATGACCTAACTTTATCCATGTGTCTCGAAATGCAAAGTAATAAAACATCATGGTATGTTAGTTATTGCACATCTAAATGACTCGATCAAGCATAAAAAAGGAAAATAAAAAAGAATGTAAATACCCGCACGAATCTCTAGGTAAAATCAATGACATATGACTTAGGGTACATCTAGATGTGCTTTAGCAAAACTATAAACATTATTAATCACTCGTGTGCTAGTAAAAGATTTAAAAGGAGATCATCTCGCATTAATGCTATATATTCACACACATTCAAACTATTACAATAGGAAATATACATATTGCTCAGACAACTAAGTCGATAAATAAATGAACATATTGACATCAAGGAATCTTCGGATTACTGAAAGAATTATTTTTCAAGAGTTGAAAATACCACATTCCTCATTCAATGATGGATATGAAAGGAAATTATGATATTCCAGATATATATATTTATGAAAAATTGTATGCAATGTTGCATATAAATTCTCAGGAATTAACCATCATTGCAAGAATGTACGCATAAATCGAATCAATGGTAAAATCCAAAAAAATATTGGACCTATCTTGTCACAGCAACATAATAGAGAATCCATGTACTACATGTTCTTGTTTGCTGAGTTATCACAAACCATGCGTGATCCAAACAACCAGGCGTGATCCACACAACCAGGTCAGCTCCTTTTGTTTCTTCAAGACGCCACCGATGATTTGCATCAGGTTATTGTTGGCCAAACACTGTTTTTGGTGCAGAGTAGTCTGCTGAACAATCAAATTTGGTGCATTTCATCAAGCACTTGACAACAAAAAATAAGTAATGTGTACACAAAAGAAAATCAACATACCCAGCCCAGGGCCATCTGCAAGATCCACAAGATCGTGAGATGTGTGCACATCGCTCTCCATGTCCTTTCCGCAGGTCATCATCGTAGCATGAACGATCCATAACCCCCGAGTATCACAAAACTCAGTAGGGTCAGACTTGTGGCGATCTGCCCCAACATCCAGCGTCAATGGCAGCCACCTCCGTCAAGCCTTCCTCTACATTCCCGACGCGCGCGCATGAAGCGGAATGTTGTCTCGTCGGTCGTCTGTAGTCGCGACAGGTCCCGGCCTGCGGCCATGGTTTGAGAGAGAGAGAGAGAGACGCGGCCTGGGGGAGAAGGGAAGGGTGTGCAGATCGGTGTCGGCGGCATGGGAAGGAAAAAGCGTATGGAAGAGGAGGTCAGTTGCCCTGGGAAAGTGAAACAAATCCCTGATTTTTAGGGAGAACATAAACGTGATTGATCTGGGAAAATTGGTAACGACGAAAAAACACGAAGGAGGGTGCGGACGAAGACGTGGGTGGAAGAAAAATTTTGACGTAAGAGGGGAGAAGGAACCTTACGATTCTTTTAGGTAGTAAAGATAAAGATTTTTGGTAGTCTCAACTGATGCCCATAAAAGAAAAACCAACACAAATAGAGTAACTTGGAACAATATAAAATCAAACGGTACTTTTCTAAAGCCACGTGTTGTTGCATTAACTCAATCAAATCAAATCAAATCTTAACTAAGTAAAAAATCTTTTCTTCACCTATCCATACTCAAATCAAATCAAATCTTACCAAAACTTCACCTAAATCAACATTTTCTTTGCCTTCATCTACTCATACTGAAACCAAATTAAATCATATGTTGTGTGTAATGTATATGTTAGGCATAATTGATGTTGAACCACTAGAATATATATGCTTCCGTTGCAACGCACGGACAGTTAACTATGACTAATATAATTCTCAGTAAGTCGTGCTCTCCCACGTCGTAGTGCATGGTAGTTTCACATTTTTCTTGTGTTTGTACATACTTTACCTTATTTTTCTTAAAATAGATGGTTCTATTCCGCAGTCAAATATGCATACGTTGCTACATAATTTATATATTGATATACTCCATCCATTCCTTTATATTAGGTTTATTTGTTTATTTGATAAAATTTCACAATGTAGATGCATTTGTTCTCATTCCTCGTAATTTCATTCTTCGCCCTCTAGAAAAAGAAAAAATATCTCTCACCTGATTGCATGTATCTCTCCCCGTAGACAAAAAAAGAAAACTATCTCTCTCCTGATTGTGTGTATCTCTTCCTTACCTAGTCTAAATGATTTACTTGCCGCTAATGAACGAAATTGACATGGGTAATTTTGTCCTAAATTATTTATAATAATGTGTCTTGTTCACCGTGCCAAAAATAATACATCTTACATAAAGGAATGGAGGGAGTACTTGCTATAGAAGTGTTTTTCTATTGCAAGAGAAAGTTAAACTTTGTGAAAATAAAACCATATCTCAAAACGTACATCAATCAAATCAAATAATTAAAAGATCTCCATACATCTACCTGCTTCATAAAATATATCATAATTGTGGCAACTAATTTCTTGACAACTAAAATCTAATCTCCGAGTGTGAATAGATCATCACCAACTTGGGTCTTTATAAGAGTATATACCCCCTCCATTTCTTTTTTACTTTGTGTATTAGATCTGTCTCAAGTTAAACTTTCCAAAGTTTGACCAAATTAATGTATAAAAATGTGATTTTTCAATAAAATACAAGCATGAGCAAACTAGAGTTAGACGATCATTGTATGTGAAGAGGTAAAATCTTAGATCAAATAGTTAGGTTTCTAATTATAAGCTCATATATAATAGTGATAAAACAACTAAATACTAGTATACCTTGTTTGGCTCCCAAGAATTGAACTTGAGTTATTCAATTAAGAGTAAAATACACTTGAGGTCTTAAAAGTATTCCAGGTGTGTCAAGTAGGTCCTAAAATTTTGAAATCGTTTAACATGGGTCCTAAATGTGTGTAAGTCGTTCACCGCGGGTCCTAAAAGTATTCCAAATGTGTCAAGCGAGTCTTAAAAGTTGCCGATAAAATACACATATAGGATCCACGGTGAACGATTTCAAACTTCTATAACCTACCTGACACACTTGGAATACTTTTAGGACATCAAGTGTATTTTACTTTTCAATTAAATTGCAATTCTAATTCCAACATAATTTAAATATGATTTCAAAATATTATAATTTCAATGTTATGTTTTGAGGACACAATGAAAAATTCTTTCGTTGGAATTTGAGCCCCGTGTCCACTAAAAAACTTGCCCGGAATCAACTGAAGTTTGACCAACATTGTCCCTAATTTGACCATTATTAGGTATTTCAATTTCAACTCCATGCTTGCAGTATGAGAATTTCATGAATATGTTTTAAACCTTTTTGCGTTCCTGGAATTAACAAAATTACTGATATTTTCATGTGATTTTCGTTTTGGTCAGCGAGCCTTGCCGTTTTGATAGTCTATTCAAAATTCCCGGCTAGGAAAAATATCTCATGGCTTTCAATGGCAAAACGGAGTAACTAGGAACAAAATATCTCGCGCCTTTTCCCGCCAAAAGAATATATATCTTGCGCCTTAAAAGAGAACGTGGCAAAGACGAATTACACCTCCGTTTTGTACTTCGTTCCAGGCGTGCGGCTCGCATTTTTTCCATATGCTGATTTAGACCCAGACGGCTGTTTCTTGCCCATGCTCCCATTCTTATCACCCCCCACTCCTATGTGAGTCGCACGTTCTTATCAAAACGAAGTAGCGTTGATCACTCTCTGTTCAAGAAAAGCGTTCGCATTCCACTGGCTCGATCCATTGCATCATTTTTCCAGGTACATTGTTGCATCGTCCCCTGTAACAACAGGCGTGAACGAGCGACTGCCGTCCGCTTCAGAGAAAGACGGCGTCGGCACGACCAGACAAAGACGCAATCAAAGTTGGCCCTGCCACTTTGGCAGCACATTGCCATTTGCCATGGAGAAGTTAGCCGGCGTGAGCATGATGGCGACGCATCGCGGAGCATGGCGTGCATACCCTGCGTTTGGTTGGGGTTAGTTCCGTTGTTGTTATCAAGCCCATAAATAAACGGGCATGTTTCGAGTTTTAGTAGTCAAGTTGCCTTTCGTTTTCTCAGAAAAAAGCCGCTGCCTTTCTTGACGCTCACGTTTGCTTACGCTGTGTTTGTTTCATCAAATTTTTAAAGGTCCGTCTTTATCACATCTAGACGTGAGATAATACCTCATACTCCTTTCATTTTATAATGTAGTACGTTTATGCTTTTCGAGATTAAAGTTTGACCGTAGATTTAACTACCGAGACCGACTACGGCGGGAGCAAAGATTATGCCACTGAATTCAAATTCAGTGATATAATTTTTGCTCCTGCCGCAGTCGGTCTCGTTGGTTAAATTTATGGTCAAATTTAAATCTTGAAAAACACGGACGCATTATATTATGAAATGGAGGGAGTATCTAGACATCAACTATTTTTCTACAGATGTCTTTAGGGCTCATTTAGATATGACATAATTATGTCACATTTAAGTTGAGTTCACCACCTCTTTATGCCTCTCCGCACTTGTTTTCTTTGTTTTTTTGTTTTTTTTTTACAGTTGGCCAGCCTTCTCCAGCCTACGAGCAGCGCAAGCCAGGCTGGAAACGAGCCGAAATAATCGATCCGCTCGTTGTGCAATGAAAAGCTACTGAGTTCGCCTAATAAGTACACCTACACAGCTATACGTGCACGTCCTGAGCTACGTAGATCAATCAAGCTACTTGTTTGTGTGCATGGTTGACGTTACACAACTACACGCGCACATCATACAAAAATTTGTTTTCGAACATTTTCTGAAACACATGAACAATTTTAAAAATATGAACATTTATTTTTATTTTTTAAAGTTATAATTCTAAACATTTTTTAAATTCCGACTTTAAAAAATTAGAAGACATTGTATATTTTTTAATTTAGTGATTTTTTGAAAAATACAAAAACAAAAAATCTGAAGAAAAACCAATAAATGATACAACGAGGAAAAAACCAGATCGAAACCTTCCGGAAGCTTCCCAAAACAGAACAAACATGTGCTCTTAAATTTGGCCGGCCCAGGGAATCGGTAGCGAGCGACTTCCTGTGCGAAGTGGCGCGAATTTGACAGTGCATTGGATAGGAAATTCAACTCCCATCGACACCTTCCCCCATCGCCCAGGGGTTGTTGCTTTTCGGCCTTGTTGTTGTTGCTAATTGTTTCTGGGCTAGATATGTGTCTATCCATTTTTCTTTTAGCACAAGCATACAAAAAATCAGCACCAGATCTAGGCCTTTTCATGTGTTTAAAAAATGACATTGTCAGATGTGGGCCTTTTTGAAAAAAAAAACTACTAAAAAAGGTCTGACATGGTTCCTATGCTTGTGTAGCAAACCTATGGGAAAAGGGCAAGAAAAAGAAGGAGACAGGCCCAACTGTGAGTCGGTGGTTCACTTGCAATTGGGGAAAATAGTCATAACCCTATTTGCGACTCATTGGTCGACTTGCGACCGAGGCAGAAATTTTTTTGGCCTAATTATGATTCGAATGGTGGACTTGCAAATCGCAACAAAAAGGAATCAAAGAGCCAAGTTGCATGCAATGGTTGACTTGTAACTGTGACAAACAAAAGGTCTGCTCAGTTGTGAGTCGATGATGGATTTGCAACTAGGATAAAAATGGCTAGGCCCAGTTGCGAGTCGATGATGGACTTGTAATTGTGTCAACAAAACGTCAAGGTCAATTACGAGTCAAGGATGGACTTACAATTGGGGCAAAAAAATGATCAAGGGTCTAGTTGCATATAAAATGGTGGACTTGCAGCTCCAAAAATTAGTCGGGGCCAGTTGCGAAAACGATGGCTGACTTGCAACTATGGAAAAAAAAGGTATGGCCTCGCGACTGGGACAAAAAATATGTTGTGCCGGTTACATGTCAGGTATGGACTTACAACTTTGAAAGGATCGGGTCCCTAGTGAGGTATGGACTTGCAACCTATAGAAAGGGTCGGGTTCCTTTGTTGCCTGTCAATGGTGGACATGAAACTGGTACAATAAAAGGGTCAAGGCCCGGTTGCATGATGGTGGTGGACTTGTGAAAGTGCGTTATATCGACTAGAGGGAGGGGTGAATAGGCGATTTTTTGAATTCTTCACTGAGGAATTTGCCTGTGAGGAAATTCCCAAATGAAGAACTACTTGCAGCGGAATAAGTACTCAAATGTAAACATAACAAGACACAAGCATGGTCATCGTTATGGAATGAAGACAAGCACAGAGTACAGAAAGCGTAAACACAGGATAACACAGAAAGAAGACGAACAGACTGAAGAAATTGAACTGAGGAAATTGAGAAAGTCTTCAGTCAAAGTCTTCAAACAGATATGAACAAGCACACCAACAGAAATGAGGAAATGAAAGAGTTGAGGAAATAGAACCAGTAGGCTTGGTGAAGACAATGATTT
This sequence comes from Triticum aestivum, assembly GCF_018294505.1. Lineage (NCBI taxonomy): Eukaryota > Viridiplantae > Streptophyta > Magnoliopsida > Poales > Poaceae > Triticum > Triticum aestivum. The sequence continues at coordinate 497,882,335 of NC_057810.1, forward strand.
GATAGACCAGTTCCAACTGCTGTCTCAGTTGTACATCTGGTTGGAGCAGCTGAGTATTTAAACTCGAGGACACACAGTCCTCGCCGTATTCTCCTTGAACTAAGGTCACACAAACCTCGCCCAAACACTCGTGGTAAGTCTTCAGGTGACTTCCGGACCTTCACAAACTAGGTCACTCGGTGATCCACAATTCCTCTTGGATGCTCTAGACCATGATGCCTAACCGTCTGGAAGAAGCACAGTCGTCAAAGGTAACAAGCGTCGGATCCACGCAGGATCAATCTCTTCAGTGATGCTCAATCACTTTGGGTTTGTAGGTGTGGGTTTGGGTTTTCCTCACTTAATGATTTTCGCTCAAAGTCCTCGGAGGATGGGATGCTCTCAAATGACAAGTGTCAGTTTCTCTTGGAGCAGCCAACCAGCTAGTGGTTGTAGGGGGCGGCTATTTATAGCCTAGGGAGCAGCCCGACGTGATAAGACATAAATGCCCTTGTCTGATATGACCATTAGATGGTAGGATATTTTGGACAGCTGGCGCGTAGCACAACAACAGTCGGAATTTTGACTCTCAAATTCCTCAGGGCTATTATGCTCCTCACTGTGTAGGCAATCCGCACTGGCGAATTCCTAACTCCTCAGTCAGAACAAATTCCTCAGAGACCAGAAGAACTGCGTCTCTGTCATTGAAGAATATGAATAAACTGTATGCAATTTTCAATGGCTTCACTCGAAGGGATTGGTAGGTGTAGGATTTTGAGTTGAGCATCACATGGAAATTTTTTCTTAGTATTTCCTCGACCCCCTTTAACAGTACGGTGTTTCCTATGACTCAAGAAAGAGAAAGTGAAACTATAAAAACAAAGTCTTCACGCTTCATGTTCCTCGAATGATTGCCAAGTCTTCAAGGTCACACCAATTTCTTCACTTTCAAAGTCTTCAGAAAGTCTTCAGAAATTCAAAGTCTTCAGTCGAAGAACTTCATTTTTAGGGGTCGACTTTCTCTATAAATATCAAACTCTTCATAAACTTATAGACCTGTGTACACTCACAAACGCATCAGTCCCTTAACATATAAGTCTTCAATACACCAAAATCACTAAGGGCACTAGATGCACTTACAATCCCCCCCTTTTGGTGATTGATGACAATATAGGTTAAGTTTTCAACGGGGATAATTATATGAAGTGTAAATACCGATGTTGAGGAATTTGATTGCAAGATATAGAAGAACTCCTCCTGAAGATGTGCATAGTGAGGAATTTGCTTTTCAAGCAATGCACACTTGAAGAGTATAATCATGGAAATCTCCCCCTATATCTTGTAATTCATACACGCATTTGACATATAATATGAAGAATTTGAAATGCATGATGAAATATGGTGACTGATGTAATTCAGCATGCGTGCATTGACATTAATGAGGAATAAGCATGCAGAATAACACAGCAAAAGTATCAGGCCACCATAGAGTTTAAGATTACAACTCGATCCAGCAAAGTCATCAAAAGAACGAGAGTTGTAACTTAGCAAAAAATCGCCCATAAGATAGAACCGCTTGAAGACTAACTCAAATTTCTCCCCCTTTATCATCGAATGACCAAAAGGGTTGAAACTGAGGACTAACGCCCCTGAAGAATATCATGATGATGGAGGAGCACCAGCATTGTCAGGGTCTTGAGTCGTTGTAGGGCCTGCTGCAGTGTCGTCCAAGTCTTCATACTCGTCTGTGTCGCGCGATGAAGAATATGAACTGGCCACCAAGGAAGGAACCTTGACCTTCTTGAATTTCTTCGGTGGAGGAGCAGACCAGTCAAAATCTTCCTTGAAGCCCATTTGCTTCAGATCTTCTTCACCATATAGATGTGACAGAATGCCCCAGGTGCGATCAAAAACTTCATGGAGGTAGTAATTGTTTTTCTTCACTACATTATGTGTAGAAGTCATGTTGTGAAGAATAGAGCCAAACTGACGCTTAACCCATTTGTGGTTTAGATCAACCTTCTGGCGAAGACTTAGAAGCAGCTCACGGTCAGTCATCACACGAGGAGCAGTAGCTTGAGGACTTGACTTGGGAGCATTGGCAGCAGAATCACGAGTGGCAGAGTCATCATTGGTGGAATAAGATGCAGCTTTGCGGAACTAACCATCCAATGGACGAATGCCTTCATCGATTACGACTGGTGACTTGCCCTTCTCATCAGATGAGGAATATGTCCGCTTGAGGACTTCAATCGGGGGCAAGTAGCTGAGGTGATTCTGAAAATCAGCCTTGTAGTTGAGTGAAGACATTGTTCTGAGGAATCTCATGATCCACGGCGCGTAAGGCTTCAGCTCAAATAGTGAAAGTGCAACATTCGCCAGAGTCCTCGTGAAGAAATCATGATAGTTTATGGGGATGCCATGCATTATGTTGAATAGCATATTCTTCATCATCCCAATAATTTCTTCATCGGATGAGTCATGGCCTTTGATAGGACTCATGGTCTTTGTCAGAATGCGATAGATGGTTCTTGGTACATAGAGCAATTCCTTCACAAGGAATTTGGTCCTTGGGGCTTGACCAGCTTCAGAGGCTTCATGAGCACTTGCATATAGTGAGCAGTGAGTTCAGGATCATCATACAGAAAACGAGCACCTTCAGGTGAAGGACTGATTGGCAAGGCACGAAGCAATTCAGAGGCTGGTGCCTTGTAATGAGTGTTTTCAGTCATACAGTCCAACACCCAAGAGTTGACGTCAACAGCATCACCTGTGATATGCAACATAGCATAGAACTGAAGAATAAGCTCTTCATTCCAATCAACTATGTCAGAGCAAAAGTTGAGCAAGCATGCATCATGAATCATACTGAGAACTTGAGAGAAGCAAGGCATTGATTCCATGTCCACGTGAGGAATGTGCTCATGGTTGAAGACTTTGTCCTTGTTGAAGAGTAGTGAAGAATAGAAGTTAGCCTGGCTGGCAGTCCAGAAATGCTTCCTTCTAAGACGAGCATTGTCATATGGATTGAAATCAGTGAAGAACACACGCTCGCCGAAGAAATCATCAGCCTTGAATTTTTGCTTCGTTGAGAAGGGATCCTTTGGCTTGGGTTGAGGGGTATCAGTCAATTCCATCACTACCTCAGGAATCGCAATCTCAGGTTCCTCATGCTGAGGAATTTCAGGTGCTTCTTCAGCTTCAGCCTGGGTCTTGAATTCTTCATTTACAACTTCTTCAGCACTAGTGGCTGGAATTTCTTCATGGACAGACGGGGTTGCATGAGGTTCTTCAGATCCCATTTGCACTTCAGTGGCAGCAGGAGACTGAGGAATTGCTTGAAGTGGAGTGAACATTGGAGAGTTAGGGTGCTGACTTTCCCAAAAGTCATCATTGAGCACAGGAGTGGTACAGCCAATGTCCACATCCTCATCTTCCATTTCTTCGACACCTGCCTCTTCAGCAGTGAACTGAAGCATAGGTGAGGAAATGACTGGGGTTGAAGCGATTGCATCCACTTAAATTTCTTCGTCCAACTGCTCTGTCGAAGCAGCAGAAGGAGTTTCTTCATCAGATTCATTGGGAATCACATAATCTTCACCAAAAAGAACAAGGTCCTTTGATGGCATGAAGGAGACTGGAACGGCATCAATTGGGTTGTCAATTGAACTAGTTAGAGGCTTCATCTTCTTCAGAGCTAAAGAATTTGATGAAGTTGATGCCTTCCTTTTCTACACAGTTGCACGCTCTGCAGCCTTGGTCTTCTTCGCATCTGATGCAGATGGAAGGATCGGAGTTGGTGTAGGCGCAGGAGGTGCAGAGGACTTTGGTTCATTTTCTTTAGGCGTAGCTGATGCAGTTGCCCTGACTTCTTCACTTTCTTCAGGCGCACCACTAGTGGATGCCCTGGCAATTTCTTCAGCGGCTGGAATGGAGTCATCAGCCCTGGTACTCTCATTTTCTTCGGCAGCCGGATTGTCACCAGCGGTGCTGGTATGTTCTTCAGTAGGCTGAGCAGATGCTTCAGCCGGTGTAACTTCAATGTGCGCAGGAGGAGCAGCACTTGAAATGAATTTCTTCGTCAGATTGACGAATCGAACCTTGGCGCCCTTCCAATCAGCATAGTAGCGATCGAATTCATCACTCAGTTGCTTGATTTCAGCTTGCAAGGCAATGAGCTGATCAGGGGTAAGAGTGAGGACATTGTCCTTCAGGTAGCGCTGCTTCTTGTATTGCGCTTTTTTCAATTTTCTGCCTTTTCAAATTTCCACTTTTCTTCCTCAATGAAGGCAGTCAGAACATGACTTTGACCAGGAGTGAGGTTCATCTCCGGCAATGATGTGTTAGGGTCCTTGTGCCATAGGTCAATGAACTCGAGGATCAACTTTGGATCCAACGGCAGTGGCACAATGCAACCTTTGGCTCTAGCGGCCCTGGCTTGCCTGTCTCTGATGATTTCGGCAAGTTCTTCATCATCTGCCTCATCGTCATCAGAGGGCACTTGGAAGGTGACCTGCTTCTTGTGAGGACTTGGTCAAAGGCCTCATCCAGCAGTGGCCTTTTTCTTTAGCGGAGAGGGTCCAGCTGAGGAATCCGGTGTAGCTGAGGAACTTGCAGATGCTCCTGAGGCAATTGAGATGCCAGTGGTCCTTTGGCACGTGGCGAGTGTTGGGGAACGTAGTAATTTCAAAAAAATTCCTACGCACACGCAAAATCATGGTGATGCATAGCAACGAGAGGGGAGAGTGTTGTCTACATACCCTTATAGACCGTAAGCGGAAGCGTTAGCACAACGCGGTTGATGTAGTCGTACGTCTTCACGATCCTACCGATCAAGTACCGAACATACGACACCTCCGAGTTCAGCACACGTTCATCCCGATGACGTCCCTTGAACTCCGATCCAGCTGAGTGTTGAGGGAGAGTTTTGTCAGCACATGGCGTGGTGACGATGATGATGTTCTACCAACGTAGTGCTTCGCTTAAGCACCACTACAGTATTATCGAGGTGGACTATGGTGAAAGGGGGCACCGCACACGGCTAAAAGATCAAACGATCAATTGTTGTTCTCTCTAGGGGGTGGCTCCCTCCCCGTATATAAAGGAGTGAAGGAGGGGGAGGGGTCGGCCACCCTTGGCGCGCCTCATGAGGAGTCCTACTCCCACCGGGAGTAGGACTCCCCCTTCCTTGTTGGAGTAGAAGAAAGGGAAGGGAGAAGGAGAAGGAAGGAAGGGGGCGCCCCCCTCCCTAGTCCAATTCGGACTAGTCCATGGGGAGGGGTACGGCCACCCTTTGGGGCCTTTCTCTCCTTTCCCGTATGGGAAACGTTTGTAGCCGGTGCGCCGGCCGAAGATTGGGCCGGTCGCACGCGGCACGTACCTGGAATAGATCGAACGCCCCTGCTCTTCTCACCATGACGTGTCCTGCGGGACCCGCGCACCGCCCACCCTCCCCTTCTTATCCATCCACACACTCATCTATCTTCTCCCTCCTCTGTTTCTCTTCCTCCCCAATCTTGCCTCTCCTCTCTGTCTCTCTTCCCTGCGGCAGCCATGGCCTTGCCCGCTCCACCGGCTGTGAGTTTGCTGTTGCGGAACAGCTCCGAGCACGCCGCTGCGAGCAGCTGCAGAGCCACCAAAAAAACCAATGGATGAACTCCATCCCCTTCCCCTCCTCTCTCCTATCCCCTTCTCTCCTCAGTGGCCATGGATGAACTCCTTCCCCTTCTCTCCTCGGCGGCCATGGATGAACTCCATCCCCTTCTCTCTCCAACAGCCATGGATGAACTCCATCCCCTTCGTCACCCATCCTTAACCCTCTTTTTTTCCTACAACTGTTGAAGAAGCTGCAACCGGCCATGAAAAAGGTTGCGTCCACACTCCGAGGTGCTGGAACCGGCTAGAGAAAATGCTACGACCACCTTAATCGGAGGTGCTGGAATCACACTTTTTTGCTGGAACCGTATGTTCTTTTTGCTTCAAGAACACTACTCTAGTTTTTTTGCTTCAATCATATTAATTTTTGCTGGAACCATATGTTCTTTTTGCTTCAAGAACACTACTCTAGTTTTTTTGCTGAGATTTTTTGCTTCAATCATATGAATATTTGCTGGATCCATCTTATTTTGCTGGAACCACTCCAAGTTTTTCTACGACGGTGTTCGATTTTTGCTACCACCGTCTTTGCTTTTGCTACTCCCCTATTTCTGATTTTTTGCTGGATCGATCTTTTCTGCTGGAAGCTCTCAAAGAGAGAGAAAAAGGAGGCTGTGGATGCCATGGAGGGAGCTGCAAAGATTACAAAAAAATGCTACAACCAGCCTCCTAGGGAGCTTCAATCCAAGGAGATGAATTTTGGGGACCGGCCACCACGCAACCGCAGAAGCTGGAACCGTTGACGAAAAAAGGTTCAACTGTTTTCTGAAAAAGCTTCAACCATGAAAAAGCTTCAATGGGCGTGAGAAAAAAGCTGCAGCCGACGGCATGGCGGTGCGGCAAAGGACGGCGAGGACGGGGACCGGCGGCGAGCTGGTGATGCTTCAAGGCAGGCCTAAGAGCGTCCATGGCGGGTGTCCAGACGAACAACTGGATGTGCTTTTTTAGAAAGAAAAAACGAGGCAAAAGGCTGATCTGACGGTTGGTAAAAAGGTAAACTAATGTGCCAGATGCGACCGGCCGAACCGTTCCACCGGTGCACCGGCGCCTATGAGTCGCCTTCCCGTATGGCCCATTAAGGCCCAATACGAATTCCCGTAACTCTTCGGTACTTCGAAAAATACCCGAATCACTTGGAACCTTTTCGAAGTCTGAATGTAGTCGTCCAATATATCGATCTTTACGTCTCGACCATTTCGAGACTCCTCGTCATGTCCCCGATCTCATCCGGGACTCCAAACTCCTTCGGTACATCAAAACACATAAACTCATAATATAACTGTCATCAAAACCTTAAGCGTGCGGACCCTACGGGTTCGAGAACTATGTAGACATGACTGAGACACGTCTCCGGTCAATAACCAATCGCAGAACCTGGATGCTCATATTGGCTCCCACATATTCTACGAATATCTTTTATCGGTCAGACCGCATAACAACATAAGTTGTTTCCTTTGTCATCGGTATGTTACTTGCCCGAGATTCGATCGTCGGTATCTCACTACCTAGTTCAATCTCGTTACCGGCAAGTCTCTTTACTCGTTCCGTAATACATCATCCCGCAACTAACTCATTAGTTGCAATGCTTGCAAGGATTAAGTGATGTGTATTACCGAGAGGGCCCAGAGATACCTCTCCGACAATCGGAGTGACAAATCCTAATCTCGAAATACGCCAACCCAACATGTACCTTCGAAGACACCTGTAGAGCACCTTTATAATCACCCAGTTACGTTGTGACGTTTGGTAGCACACAAAGTGTTCCTCCGGTAAACGGGAGTTGCATAATCTCATAGCCATAGGAACATGTATAAGTCATGAAGAAAGCAACAACAACATACTAAATGATCAAGTGCTAAGCTAACGGAATGGGTCAAGTCAATCACATCATTCTCCTAATGATATGATCCCGTTAATCAAATGACAACTCTTTGTCCATGGCTAGGAAACATAACCATCTTTGATTAATGAGCTAGTCAAGTAGAGGCATACTAGTGACACTATGTTTGTCTATGTATTCACACATGTATTATTTTTCTAGTTAATACAATTCTAGCATGAATAATAAACATTTATCATGATATAAGGAAATAAATAATAACTTTATTATTGCCTCTAGGGCATATTTCCTTCAATCTCCCACTTGCACTAGAGTCAATAATCTAGTTCACATCACCATGTGATTCAACACCAATATTCACATATGTATGTGATTAACACCCATAGTTCACATCGTCATGTGACCAACACCCAAAGGGTTTACTAGAGTCAATAATCTAGTTCACATTGCTATGTGATTAACACCCAAAGAGTACTAAGGTATGATCATGTTTTGCTCATGAGAGAAGTTTAGTCAACGGGTCTGTCACATTCAGAGCCATATGTATTTTGCAAATATTCTATGTCTACAATGCTCTGTACGGAGCTACTCTACCTAATTGCTCCCACTTTCAATATATATCCAGATTGAGACTTAGAGTCATCTGGATCGGTGTAAAAGCTTGCACCGATGTAACTCTTTACGACGAACTCTTTTATCACCTCCATAATTGAGAAACATCTCCTTAGTCCTCACTAAGGATATTCTTGACCGCTGTCCAGTGATCTACTCTTAGATCAAAATTGTATTCCTTTGCCAAACTCAGAGCAAGGTATATAATAGGTCTTGTACACAGTATAGCATACTTTATAGAACCTATGACTGAGGCATAGGGAATGACTTTTCATTCTCTTTCTATTTTTTGCCATGGTCTGGTTTTGAGTCTTACTCAACTTCACACATTTGCATCACAGGCAAGAACTCTTTCTTTGACTGTTCCATTTTGAACTAGTTCAAAATATTGTCAAGGTATGTACTAATTGAAAATCTTTATCAAGCGTCTTGATCTATCTCAATAGATCTTGATGCTCAATATGTAAGTAGCTTTACTGAGGTCTTTCTTTTAAAGAACCCCTTTCAAACACTTCTTTATGCTTTCCAGAAAAATTATACATCATTTCTGATCAACAATATGTCACTCACATATACTTATCAGAAAGGATGTAGTGCTCCCACTCACTTTATTGTAAATATATGCCTTTCCAAAAGTCTGTAAAACCATATGCTTTGATCAACTCATCAAAGCGTATATTCCAACTCCGAGATGCTTGCACCAGTCCATTGATGGATCGCTGGAGCTTGCATATTTTGTTAGCACCTTTAGGATTGACGGAACCTTCTGGTTGCATCATATACAACTCTTCTTTAATAAATCCATTAAGGAATGCAGTTTTGACATCCATTTGCCAGATTTCATAAAATGTGGCAATTGCTAACATGATTCGGACAGACTTAAGCATCGTTACGAGTGAGAAAATCTCATTGTATTCAACACCTTGAACTTGTCGAAAACCTTTTGCAACAAGTCGAGCTTAGTAGATAGTAACACTACTATCAGTGTCCGTCTTCGTCTTGAAGATCCATTTATTTAACATAGCTTGCTGATCATCGAGCAAGTCAACCAAAGTCTATACTTTGTTCTCATACATGGACCCTATCTCAGATTTCATGGCCTCAAGCCATTTCGCGGAATCTGGGCTCACCATCGCTTCTTCATAGTTCGTAGGTTCATCATGATCTAGTAGCATGACCTCCAGAACAGGATTACCGTACCACTCTGGTGCGGATCTTATTCTATTTGACCTACGAGGTTCAGTAACAACTTGATTTGAAGTTCCATGATCATGATCATTAACTTCCTCACTAATTGGTGTAGATGTCACAGGAACTAGTTTCTGTGATGAACTACTTTCCAATAAGGGAGTAGGTACAGTTACCTCATCAAGTTCTACTTTCCTACCACTCACTTCTTTCGAGAGAAACTCCTTCTCTAGAAAGGATCCATCTTAGCAACGAATAACTTGCCTTCGGATCTGTGATAGAAGGTGTAGCCAATAATTACCTTTGGGTATTCTATGAAGACACACTTCTCCAATTTGGGTTCGAGCTTATCAGGTTGAAACTTTTTCACATAAGCATCGCAGCCCCAAACTTTAAGAAACGACAACTTTGGTTTCTTGCCAAACCACAGTTCATAAGGCGTCGTCTCAACGGATTTTGATGGGGCCATATTTAAAGTGAATGCAGCTATCTTTAATGCATAACCCCATAATGATAGTGGTAAACTGATAAGAGACATCATAGATCGCACCATATCCAATAAAGTGCGGTTACGACGTTCGGACACACCATATTGCTGTGGTGTTCCAGGTGGCATGAGTTTGTGAAACTATTCCACATTGTTTTAATTGAAGACCAAACTCGTAACTCAAATATTCGTCTCCGTGATCAGATCGCAGAAACTTTATTTTCTTGTTACGATGATTTTCCACTTCACTCTGAAATTCTTTGAACTTTTCAAATATTTTAGACTTATGTTTCATCAAGTAGATATACTCATATCTGCTCAAATCATCTTGTGAAGGTCAGAAAATAATGATACCCGCTACGAGCATCAATACTCATTGGACCGCATACATCAATATGTATTATTTCCAATAAATCAATAGCTCGTTACATTGTTCCGGAGAACAGAGTTTAGTCATCTTGCCCATAAGGTACGGTTCACAAGCATCAAATGATTCATAATCAAATGATTCAAAAAATCCATCTTTATGGAGTTTCTTCATGCGCTTTACACCGATATGACCCAAACAGCAGTGCCACAAATTGTTGCACTATCATTATAAACTTTGCATATTTTTGGCATCAATATTATGAATATGTGTATCACTATGATCGAGATCCAATAAACTATTTTCATTGGGTGTATGACCATCGAAGGTTTTATTCATGTAAACAGAACAACAATTATTCTCTAACTTTAAATGAATAACCGTATTGCAATAAACATGATCAAATCATATTTATGCTCAACGCAAACGCCAAATAACATTTATTTAGGTTTAACACTAATCCTGAAAGTATAGAGAGTGTGCGATGATGATCATATCAATCTTGGAACTACTTCCAACACTCATCGTCACTTCACCCTCAACTAGTCTCTGTTTATTCTATAACTCCTGTTTCGAGTTACTAATTTTAGCAACCGAACAAGTATCAAATACTCAGGGGCTACTATAAACACTAGTAAGGTACACATCAATAACATGTATATCAAATATACCCTTGTTCACTTTGCCATTCTTCTTATCCACCAAATTTTCAGGGCATTTCCGCTTCTAGTGACCATTTCTTTTGTAGTAGAAGCACTCAGTTTCAGGCTTTGGTCCAGCTTTGGGCTTCTTCACGGGAGTAACAACTTGCTTGCCATTCTACTTGAAGTTCCCTTTCTTTTCCTTTGCCCTTTTCTTGAAACTAGTGGTCTTGTCAATCATCAACACTTGATGTTCTTTTCTTGATTTCTACCTTCGTCGATTTCAGCATCACGAAGAGCTCGGGAATCGTTTTCGTCATCCCTTGTATACTATAGTTCATCACGAAGTTCCAGTAACTTGGTGATGGTGACTAGAGAACTCTGTCAATCACTATCTTATCTGGAAGATTAACTCCCACTTGATTCAAGCGATTGTAGTACCCAGACAATCTGAGCACATGCTCACTAGTTGAGCGATTCTCCTCCATCTTTTAGCTATAGAACTTGTTGGAGACTTCATATCTCTCAACTCGGGTATTTGCTTGAAATATTAACTTCAACTCCTGGAACATCTCACATGGTCCATGACGTTCAAAACGTCTTTTAAGTCCCGATTCTAAGCCGTAAAGCATGGTGCACTAAACTATCAAGTAGTCATCATACCGAGCTTTGCCAAACGTTCATAACATCTGTATATGCTCCTGCAATAGGTCCGTCACCTAGCGGTGCATCAAGGACATAATTATTCTGTGCAGCAATGAGGACAATCCTCAGATCACGGATCCAATCCGCATCATTGCTACTGACATCTTTCAACACAATTTTCTCTAGGAATCATATCAAAATAAACATATGAAAGCAACAACGCGAGCTATTGATCTACAACATAATTTACAAAATACTACCAAGAATAAGTTCATGATAAATTAAAGTTCAATTAATCATATTACTTAAGAACTCCCACTTAGATAGACATCCCTCTAATCCTTTAAGTGATCACGTGATCCAAATCAACTAAACCATAACCGATCATCGCGTGAAATGGAGTAGTTTTCAATGGTGAACATCATTATGTTGATCATATCTACTATATGATTCACGCTCGACCTTTCGGTCTCAGTGTTCCGAGGCCATATCTGCATATGCTAGGCTCGTCAAGTTTAACCTGAGTATTCTGCGTGTGCAAAAACTGGCTTGCACCCGTTGTAGATGGACGTAGAGCTTATCACACCCGATCATCACGTGGTGTCTGGGCACAACGAACTTTGGCAACAGTGCATACTCAGGGAGAACACTTTTATCTTGAAATTTAGTGAGAGATCATCTTATAATGCTACCATCAATCAAAGCAAGATAAGATGCATAAAAGATAAACATCACATGCAATCAATATAAGTGATATGATATGGCCATCATCATCTTGTGCTTGTGATCTCCATCTCCAAAGCACCGTTATGATCACCATCGTCACCGACGCGACACCTTGATCTACATCGTAGCATCATTATCGTCTCGCCAATCTTATGCTTCTACGACTATCGCTATCGCTTAGTGATAAAGTAAAGCATTACAGGGCGATTGCATTGCATACAATAAAGCGACAACCATATGGCTCCTGCCAGTTGCCGATAACTTGGTTACAAAACATGATCATCTCATACAATAAAATTTAGCATCATGTCTTGACCATATCACATCACAACATGCCCTGCAAAAACAAGTTAGACGTCCTCTACTTTGTTGTTGCAAATTTTACGTGGCTGCTACGGGCTGAGCAAGAACCGTTCTTACCTACGCATCAAAACCACAACGATAGTTTGTCAAGTTGGTGTTGTTTTAACCTTCGCAAGGAACGGGCGTAGCCATACTCGGTTCAACTAAAGTGAGAGAGACAGACACCCGCCGGTCACCTTTAAGCAACTAGTTCTCGTGGCGGTGAAACCAGTCTCGCATAAGTGTACGCGTAATGTCGGTCCGGGCCGCTTCATCTCACAATACCGCTGAACCAAAGTATGACATGCTGGTAAGCACTATGACTTATATCGCCCACAACTCACTTGTGTTCTACTCGTGCATATGACATCTACGCATAAAACCAGGCTCAGATACCACTGTTGGGGAACGTAGTAATTTCAAAAAAAATCCTACGCACACGCAAGATCATGGTGATGTATAGCAACGAGAGGGGAGAGTGTTGTCTACATACCCTTGTAGACCATAAGCGGAAGCATTAGCACAACACGGTTGATGTAGTCGTACGTCTTCACGATCCGACCGATCAAGTACCGAACATACGACACCTCCGAGTTCAGCACACGTTCAGCCCGATGACGTCCCTCGAACTCCGATCCAGCCGAGTGTTGAGGGAGAGTTTTGTCAGCACGACGAAGTGGTGACGATGATGATGTTCTACCGACGTAGTGCTTCACCTAAGCACCACTACAGTATTATCGAGGTGGACTATGGTGAAGGGGGGCACCGCACACGGCTAAAAGATCAAACGATTAATTGTTGTTCTCTCTAGGGGGTGCCTCCCTCCCCGTATATAAAGGAGTGGAGGAGGGGGAGGGGCCGGCCACCCTTGGCGCGCCTCATGAGGAGTCCTACTCCCACCGGGAGTAGGACTCCCCCCTTCCTTGTTGGAGTAGGAGAAAGGGAAGGGAGAAGGAGAAGGAAGGAAGGGGGCGCCTGATACGTCTCCAACGTATCTATAATTTTTGATTGTTCCATGCTATTTTATTACCTGTTTTGAATAATTATGGGCTTTATTATACACTTTTATATTACTTTTGGGACTAACCTATTAACCGGAGGCCCAACCCATATTGTTGTTTTATTGCTTGTTTCAGTATTTCGAGGAAAAGGAATATCAAACGAGTCCAAACGGAATGAAATCTTCGGCAACATTATTTTTGGGAAGAATAGGATCCTGGAGACTTGGAGTGCACGTCAGAAGATCCTTGAGGAGCCCAGGAGATAGGGGGGCACCCCCCCTCCTATTGGGCGCGCCCCCCTGTCTCGTGGACCCCTCGAGCACCCCCCGACCGACTTCTTTCGCCTATATAGTCCCACGTACCCTAAAACATCCATGGAGAAGATAGATCGGGAGTTCTGCCACCTCAAGCCTCTGTAGCCACCAAAAACCTCTCGGGAGCCCTTCCCGGCACCCCGCCGGAGGGGGAGATCCTTCACTTGTGGGCATCTTCATCATCCCGGCGCTCTCCATGATGAAGAGGGAGTAGTTCACCCTCGAGGCTGAGGGTATGTACCAGTAGCTATGTGTTTGATCTCTCTCTCTCTCTCGTGTTCCCTCTATGGCACGATCTTGATGTATCCCGAGCTTTGCTATTGTAGTTGGATCTTATGATGTTTCTCCCCCTCTACTCTCTTGTGATAAATTGAGTTTTCCCCTTTGAAGTTATCTTATCGGATTGAGTCTTTTATGAGAACACTTGATGTATGTCTTGCCGTGCTTATCTATGGTGACAATGGGATATCATGTGCCTCTTGATGTATGTTTTGGTGACCAACTTGCGGGTTTCGCCCATGAACCTATGCATAGGGGTTGGCACACGTTCTTGACTTTCCGGTAGAAACTTTGGGGCACTCTTTGAAGTACTTTGTGTTGGTTGAATAGATGAATCTGAGATTGTGTGATGCATATCGTATAATCATGCCCACGGATACTTGAGGTGACAATGGAGTATCTAGGTGACATTAGGGTTTTGGTTGATTTGTGTCTTAAGGTGTTATTCTAGTACGAACTCTTGAATAGATTGATCCCAAAGAATAACTTTGAGGTGGTTTCTCTTCGTTTGTTCTCCGCTATTAGTGTCTTTGGAGTGACTCTTTGTTGCATGTTGAGGGATTGTTATATGATCTATCTATGTTATTATTGTTGAGAGAACTTGCACTAGTGAAAGTATGAACCCTAGGCCTTGTTTCCTATCATTGCAATACCGTTTACGCTCACTTTTACCACTTGTTACCTTGCTGTTTTTATAATTTCAGATTACAAATATCTTTATCTACCATCCATATTGCACTTGTATCACTATCTCTTTGCCGAACTAGTGCATCTATACAATTTACCATTGTATTGGGTGTGTTGGGGACACAAGAGACTCTTTGTTATTTGGTTGCAGGGTTGTTTGAGAGAGACCATCTTCATCCTACGCCTCCTACGGATTGATAAACCTTAGGTCATCCACTTGAGGGAAATTTGCTACTATCCTACAAACCTGTGCAGTTGCAGGCCCAACAACGTCTACAAGAATAAGGTTGTGTAGTAGACATCAGCGCCCCCCTCCCTAGTCCAATTCGGACTAGTCCATGGGGAGGGGTGCGGCCACCCTTTGGGACCTTTCTCTCGTTTCCCGTATGGCCCATTAAGGCCCAATACGAATTCCCGTAACTCTCCGGTACTTCAAAAAATACCCGAATCACTCGGAACCTTTCCGAAGTCCGAATATAGTCGTCCAATATATCAATCTTTATGTCTCAACCATTTCGAGACTCCTCGTCATATCCCTGATCTCATCCGGGACACCGAACTCCTTCGGTAAATTAGAACACATAAACTCATAATATAACTGTCATCGAAACCTTAAGCGTGCGGACCCTACGGGTTCGAGAACTATGTAGACATGACCGAGACACGTCTCCGGTCAATAACCAATAGCGGAACCTGGATGCTCATATTGGCTCCCACATATTCTACGAAGATCTTTAACGGTCAGACCGCATAACAACATACGTTGTTCCCTTTGTCATCGGTATGTTACTTGCCGAGATTCGATTGTCGGTATCTCAATACCTAGTTCAATCTCGTTACCGACAAGTCTCTTTACTCATTCCGTAATACATCATCCCGCAACTAACTCATTAGTTGCAATGTTTGCAAGGCTTAAGTGATGTGTATTTCCGAGAGGGCCCAGAGATACCTCTCCGACAATCGGAGTGACAAATCCTAATCTCGAAATACGCCAACCCAACATGTACCTTCGGAGACACCTGTAGAGCACCTTTATAATCACCCAGTTACGTTGTGACGTTTGGTAGCACACAAAGTGTTCCTCCGGTAAACGGGAGTTGCATAATCTCATAGTCATAGGAACATGTATAAGTCATGAAGAAAGCAACAGCAACATACTAAACGATCAAGTGCTAAGCTAACGGAATGGGTCAAGTCAATCACATCATTCTCCTAATGATGTGATCCCGTTAATCAAATGACAACTTTTTGTCCATGGCTAGGAAACATAACCATCTTTGATTAATGAGCTAGTCAAGTAGAGGCATACTAGTGACACTCTGTTTGTCTATGTATTCACACATGTATTATGCTTTCGATTAATACAATTCTATCATGAATAATAAACATTTATCATGACATAAGGAAATAAATAATAACTTTATTATTGTCTCTAGGGCATATTTCCTTCAGCGAGATGCATAGGTGCCGAGGATTTGGTCGGAGCAGCTGAAGACTTTGTCGGAGGAGCTGAGGACTTTGGAGGAGGAGGAGCAGACTGAGGAATTGGCCATGAGGGCCTTGAAGAATCTGGCCTTCAGGGCATTGCTGAGGAGGTTGGCCGTGAGGGCATTGAGGGAGAAGCGCTTGACTTATGAGCAGGCTTCTTAGGCATCGCATTCTTCGGCTGACTAGCAGAGGCCTCAGCAGAGGCAACAACAGCAGTAGAGTCTGAATTGAATTTCTTCACTGCTTCCTTTGCTTGCTTGGCCAGTTTGGCCTCGCGCTTTGCCCATTCATTAGCATAGTCCTCACCGCGCTTGAGGCTGGTGGGATCTGCCACTTGGACTGGTGCCAATGGAGGTCTTGAGCATGGAGGGTTTAGCGCGAATTTCTTCATATACTTGGGAGTAACATACCTGTACTCCCTCCATTCTCGTGCCCATGTCCTCTCTATTTGTTGTATGCGCACCTTGTGCTGATTCTTGTCCTCATTGCCAAACTTGGCCTCATCAAGAGTGCAGTATCCAGCATAAATGTCCTCAGGGATTTCAAAAGCAGTATTGACCTCAGGCCTCTTTCCACCCTTCTGTGGTTTCTTACCTTCAGTCATTTTCTTCACCTGAGGAATATGAACTGAAGTTTCTGAAGAGGTGTGCAACTTTTCTTCGAGGAAAGCTGCAAATGAGTTAAGTTGATGAGAACTTAGAGATTCAGCAGCGGACATTTGTACCTGTGAACAGAGTATAGTTGCGAGGAATTTGGAGAGGTCATATGCGTTCTCAGAAGGTTTTTCAAAAAGAATAGGTTTGAGGAATTTGACCAGACGAGTCTTAAGGAATTTCACTAGGCGTTCTTTGTCTTAGGTTCCAGAGTTGTATAGATTGAAAATCCACACAATTGAGGAATCTTGAAGAAAATCATTGCTTAGAGAAATGAATCAAGAGCAGATGACATGTGAGGTGTTCATGTGTGTGAAGATTTGAAGAATAAACACCTTTGAAGATTTTCAAGAAAACAGAAGAATCAAAGAGGGTAGTAAAAGTAACTTTTAATTACCCAAGTTGAAGAACACGACGAGCTCAGATGTGTAGAAGTGAAGTTTGTCAGTTCAGATCTTCCACGCCCTAACTCGGCAGAGGAAGACAGCTACGGCAGCGGCGGAGTGAAGAAATCCGCAACCGGCGCGAGTACGACGGCGACGAGGTCGAGGCAGTGAAGCTCTTCCTCACTGGCGATGATGAAGTAGCGGTGGCACTAGGGTTTGGGGATCTCGAGCGAGAGTGAGAGTGAGCGGAGTAAAAGAGAAGTGAGGAAGAGGCAGGGGTATTTATAGTGGCAGTGAAAAACTGTACGCCCGAGGAAATCGGACGAACGTGCCCCTGGCCCTTCTCATTCGCTTGACATGTGTCACCCACGTACTGAGAGGTGGCAATCGAGTAGGATCGTGGGTGAATAGATAAGTATTATTGTGGAATGCGGAACGGTTTGGGCGGCAAGGCCGAAAATTCAGATAAGATAAGTTAAAAGTTCCATTCGCAATTTCTTCAGCTGTCAAGGACACAGTGAAGATTTTGAACGAGTTTCAATTAGAACGCACATGAAGAATTTGTGAATAGACTGGGTTGAGTTTAGCATAGAGAGGGAAGGGTCCGATCACATTCACTTAGCAGAAGAAATCAACTTGAGGAATTAGCAATAAGTGAATGTTGTAGAGGACATAAAACTCATATATATATATATATATATATATATATATATATTCAAATGAAGAACAACATCGGAAGGAGTGAAGACAATGCAAAGTTGAAGAATTTGAAAAATTGAGGAATTTCAAAATGAAGAAAAACTCAGATTGAAGATTTTCAACTTTGGGTGGTGGCGTAACCCACCGTATAAGAAAGCTGATTTCAGACACCGTGTACAATTGTCGTAGGGCTCTGAGAATCAATTTCTTCATTAATTTCTTCACACTTACAGGGTTAGTCTTCATTGATTGAAGAAAAACGTTACTTTGTGTGTTGCGCATCTAAGTCATCAAGTCAGCATAAGTGTTAGGATGTGCGTCCATTTCAGAGAACATTCGAAGATTCTAAGATATTTAGCTCACACCGCAACTTGCTAAATCTCTTCTCATCCAAGGGCTTGGTGAAGATATCGGCCAGCTGGTCTTCAGTGCTAACGTGGTTGATGGAGATGTCGCCCTTCAACACATGATCATGAAGAAAATGATGATGAATCTGGATGTGCTTTGTCTTCGAGTGCTGAACTGAGTTATGAGCAATCTTGATAGCACTCTCATTGTCGTAGTAGAGAGGCACATTCTTCACGTTGACGCCATAGTCCTTGAGTGTTTGCTTCATCCATAGTAGTTGAGCACAACATGATCCAGCAGCAATGTACTCAGCTTCTGCAGTGGAGAGTGATACACAGTTCTGTTTCTTTGAGGACCAACAAACCAAAGAACGTCCGAGGATGTGACATGTGCCTGACGTTGACTTGCGGTCCACACGATCACCAACATAGTTAGAGTCTGAATATCCAATGATATCAAACGAAGAGCCCTTGGGATACCATAATCTAAGTGTCGGTGTGTGAGCTAAGTATCGAAGAATATGCTTCACAGCCTTATGGTGTGATTCCTTCGGTGTAACTTGAAATCGGGCACACATGCAAACACTAAGCATAATATCCGGCTAGATGCACATAGGTACAATAAAGAGACAATCATGGAGCGGTATACCTTTTGATCAAAGTCTCTACCATTTTCATCAGTGCATAGATGGCCATTTGTGGGCATTGGAATTTTGACCCCTTTGCAATCTTGCATGTCGAATTTCCTCAATATGTCCTTGAGGTATTTCTCCTGAGATATGAAAATGCCATTGCGCTGTTGACGAATTTGAAGACCTAAAAAGAATTTCAATTCTACCATCATAGACATTTGATATTCTTCACTCATCATATAGGCAAATTCATCATTGTATCGTTGGTCAGTACAGCCAAAAATGATATCATCAACATATATTTGGCACACAAACAATTCATCATCATAAGACTTAGTGAAAAGAGTTGGGTCGAGTGAACCGGCTTTGAAGCCTTTCTTCATGAGGAATTCCTTCAAAGTATCATACCACACCCGAGGGGCTTGCTTGAGGCCATACAGGGCCTTGTTGAGTCTGAAGACTTTGTCAGGATTCTTTGGATCTTCAAAACCTGGGGGTTGAGCAACATATACTTATTCCTCAAGCTTACCATTGAGGAATGCACTTTTCACATCCATTTGATATAAGGTGATATTATGATGGTTAGCATAAGCAAGTAATATGCGAATAGCCTCAAGTCTAGCAACAGATGCAAAAGTTTCATCAAAGTCAATTCCTTCAACCTGTGTGTAGCCTTGAGCTACAAGCCGTGCCTTATTCCTGACCACAAGGCCATTTTCATCTTGCTTGTTGCGGTAGATCCACTTTGTGCCAATAATGTTGTGCTTGCGAGGATCTGGATGTTTGACCAGTTCCCAGACGTTGTTGAGCTTGAACTGATGTAATTCTTCTTGCATAGCTTGAATCCACTCAGGCTCCAGAAATGCTTCATCTACCTTAGTGGGCTCTGTGATAGAGGCAAAAGCGAAGTGCCCACAAAATTTAAATGTGAAGCTTTTGAGCGAGTGAGAGGACCTGGTGCTTCAATGTCATCGATGATCTTCTCGACTTGCACTTTGTTTGCAATGCGAGGATGAGTGGGTTGTCTTCGAGGAATTTGATCCACATTTTCTTCAGGAGCATTTTCTTCAACACCATTTTCTTCAGGTGCGCCAGCAAGACGTTCATCACATTCTGGAATGAATTCTTCAGCAGATTCTTCGGTTGGAATGACATCCTCAGTAGCCTTGAACTTGATAGAATCCTCACGTGCAGGTTCATCTAACACAGAAGGTAGGTGCTCTCTTTGCGAGCCATTAGTTTCATCGAACCGCACATCTACAGTTTCAACAACCTTGTGAGGAATGCTGTTGAAGACTCTGTAGGTGTGCGAGTCCTTTCCGTAACCAAGCATAAAACCCTCATGTGCTTTCAGTGCAAATTTAGAATTGTGATGAGGATCTCTAATCCAACATTTAGCACCGAAGACTTTGAAGTAACTCACATTGGGTTTCTTGTCAGTGAGGAGTTCATAGGCAGTCTTCTTGAAGAATTTGTGAAGATATACTCTGTTGATGATGTGGCACACAGTATCAATAGCCTCAATCCAGAAACGACGAGGTGTCTTGTATTCATCAAGCATAGTGCGAGCCATTTCAGGAAGAGTTCTGTTCTTGCGCTCCACGACGCCATTCTGCTGAGGAGTATAAGGAGCAGATAACTCATGAGTAATACCAAGTTCATCAAGATAGCCATCAAGACCGGAATTCTTGAACTCAGTCCCATTGTCACTTCTGATGTGCTTGATCTTCACAGCAAAGTTGGTTGAAGCCCTCGAGGAAAATCGTTTGAAGACTTCCTGCACCTATTGTTTGTAAGTGAAAATGTGCACCCATGTGTAACGAGAATAATCATCAACGATAACAAAGCCATATAGAGATGCATCATTTGTAACAGCAGAATAATGATTAGGACCAAAGAGATCCATGTGAAGCAATTCAAATGGTCGAGTGGTAGTCATGATAGTCTTCGCTGGATGCTTGGCCTTTGTCACCTTTTGTAGGACCTTGAAGTATGTCTAGAGGGGGGGGGGTGATTAGACTACTTGACCAATTAAAAACTTAACCTTTTCCCAATTTTAGAGTTTGACAGATTTTAGCAACTTTTGGACAAGTCAAGCAGTCATCACACAAATCAAGCAAGCATGCAAAGAGTATATAGGCAGCGGAAATTAAAGCATGCAACTTGCAAGAAAGTAAAGGGAAGGGTTTGGAGGATTCAAACGCAGTTGGAGACACGGATGTTTTTGGCGTGGTCCCGATAGGTGGTGCTATCGTACATCCACGTTGATGGAGACTTCAACCCACGAAGGGTAAGGGTTGCACGAGTCCACGGAGGGCTCCACCCACGAAGGGTCCACGAAGAAGCAACCTTGTCTATCCCACCATGGCCGTCGCCCACGAAGGACTTGCCTCACTAGCGGTAGATCTTCACGAAGTAGGCGATCTCCTTGCCCTTACAAACTCCTTGGTTCAACTCCACAATCTTTGTCGGAGGCTCCCACGTGACACCTAGCCAATCTAGGAGACACCACTCTCCAAGAAGTAACAAATGGTGCGTTGATGATGAACTCCTTGCTCTTGTGCTTCAAATGATAGTCTCCCCAACACTCAACTCTCTCTCATATGATTTGGATCTGGTGGAAAGAAGATTTGAGTGGAAAGCAACTTGGGGAAGGCTAGAGATCAAGATTCATATGGTAGGAATGGAATATCTTGGCCTCAACACATGAGTAGGTGGTTCTCTCTCAGAACTGGTAAGTTGGAAGTGTAGGTTTGTTCTGATGGCTCTCTCCACGAATGAAGAGGAGGTGGAGGGGTATATATAGCCTCCACACAAAATCTAACCGTTACACACAGTTTACCAATCTCGGTGGGACCGAATCGACAAACTCAGTCAGACCGATTTAGTAAACCTAGTGACCGTTAGGATTTTCGGTGGGACCGAAATGCAACTCGGTAGGACCGATATGGTTAGGGTTAGGGCATAACATAATCTCGGTGAGACCGATTACACAAACTCGGTGGGACCGACTTTGGTAATTAGCTAACCAGAGAGTTGGTCAGGTAAACTCGGTGGGACCAATTTTCTCTTTTTGGTGAGACCGAAATGTTACAAAAGGGAAAAAGAGAGTTTACATTGCAATCTCGGTGGGACCGATCACTCACTTCGGTTAGACCGAAACGTTACAAAGGGAAACAAAGAGATTACAATCCCATCTCGGTGAGACCGAGATCCCTATCGGTGAGACCGATTTGCCTAGGGTTTGTGGCAGTGGCTATGACATCTGAACTCGGTGGCGGCGGATAGAAAGAATCGGTGAGACCGATTTTGGCTTTAGGTTTAGGTCAAATGAGGATGTGAGAAAGTAGTTGAGGGTTTTGGAGCATATCACTAAGCACATGAAGCAAGAGGCTCATTAAGCAACACCTCATCCCTCCTTGATAGTATTGGCTTTTCCTATAGACTCAATGTGATCTTGGATCACTGAAATATAAAATGTAGAGTCTTGAGCTTTTGAGCTTGAGCCAGTCCTTTTTCCTTGATATTTTGAGGGATCCACTTTCATCATCCATGCCATGCCATCCATTGAGCTTTCCTGAAATATATGTCTTGGAATAGCATTAGCTCAATGAGCTATATGTTGTTATGAATTACCAAAACCACCTAGGGATAGTTGCACTTTCAATCTCCCCCTTTTTGGTAACTAATGACAACATATAGATCAAAGCTTCGACAATAAATTTTAAGATTGAAAAACATCGTCGCTTTGAGAAGTATGTGATAAGCAAGAGCTCCCCCTAAATTTGTGCATAGTTTAAGATATGCTTTGGACTGCAAATGCACAAGAAATTAGGCTCATGGGTTACTCTTCCATGTCACATACATCTTGGTGGAGCGCTCAAAATAATAAAGATTGAATACATGCACTCATCACCAAACAAAGTGAATGATCATATAAGGATAGGTAAGATAATATCATCAAACATGCATAAGTATAGCTTATGATCAAACACATGATCATCAATGTCTCACAGGTAATGCATTGTATCTCAAGCAATCAAAAGCAAACAAGTTTAACCCAGAAGACAAGAGAGAACAAAAAAACAACAAATCTCTCTCTCGAAGCCTATGATCTATACATTTTTCTCCCCCTTTGGCAACAAGTTACCAAAATGTTCATAGAAAATGCATAGGACTATATTGTCTCTCAGGCTTGGTCTTCCGTTGGTGGTGGAGTACAGATAACTCCAAGAATGAAGGCTTCAGTCGATGTAGACAGAGCTGGAGGAGTTGGTGCTGGAGCTGGTTGCACTGGAGCTGTAGGAGCTGTAGCTGGTGCAGATGATGTGGCTCTTGTGTCTGTCACAGGCACTGCAGCTGACCTCTGAGCTCTAGGCACTCTGGGAAATGCATCTGTGGTTGTCTTGCCCTTCCTCTCCTGCATGTCATCCTGCAGCTGCTCCACAACTGACTGAATCTCAGTTACTTTGACATCAAGATCATAGAATTTTTGTTCCATGATCCTTTCCAGGCTCTCCTGGTTTTGAGTTAGGGTGGCCAACCCCTTCTCAATCCTCAGTGTTGATGCTATCAAGTAACCAAGCTGCTCCTATTTGTTCTTCAAGAAATACTCAGATGCCTCCTCTTGAGTTGGCATCTTGGCAACCTTCTCTTTCCTTGCTTTCTCCTTCTTCTCTTGAGCTTGCACTGATGATGGTTTATTCTCATTCATGACAACTTGATTGTCCTCAAAGTCTGGATAGAGAACAAAATGTTCCTTATCCAACTGATACTTTCCTGTGTCCATCTTTGAGTTAATCAACTCCTCAATCTGTGGGGCATATCCACAACTTCTCTTCTGATCTGCTGCAGTCCTCTTAATGGTTTCAACCATAAGGCTCATGACCTTGAATTTCTGGGTCACATCAAAAATGTGAAGCATGTTGATTGCATGCCCTCTTATCATATTGTGGTCACCTGATTTGGGCAAAAGAGTGTGCCTTAAGATCCAGTTGATCGTAGGCAGCCCTGACAGAAGAAAATGGACTAACCCAAATGAGAAAGTCTCAAGGGCTTTGTCTGGGATCTCTTTGTACATATGTGACATAGGATTGTGTCCCATCTTCTTCTTGGCATATACATCCAAGTCATCTTCACTCTCCTTTGGGGCTTTGATCAGACTTGCCCATTCCTCAATGGTTGACTGGTATCTCGTTCCTTCAGACATCCATACTATCCTGCCATCTGGATAGAAGTGTGCTGTGGAGTAGAATTGCATAATGAGTTCATCATTCCATTTGGTGAGCTTCTTCCCAACAAAATCTGCAACTCCACAAGCAATGAAACTGTCTTGCACTCCAGGATAGTGTTTTTTCATTTTCCTTCATGTAGGTCCAGTCGACCCACCTCATATCACACACTATGGGCTTCTTGTCCAACAAGATTGTCTCACAGAAGTCATGCTGCTCCTTGGTGTGGAACTTGTAATCTACAGCAGTCCTTCTTCTGGTGGCATATGGATCAGACAATCTCCATAGCCTCAACCCTGAGTCTTTCCTGATCTTCATGTTCTCAGCCATAGGATGAGCATCATTGTGGTCTGAAATCTTGGGTTTGAGCTTCCTTAAGATCTACCCTTCTTCATCTTCCTCAGCAGCAACCTCAGGCATTGGGGCCTTGTTCTTCTCAGCTACTGGTATACTCCTGGTATTTCTCTTTGGTGCAATCTTGGGCTTGGAGGCATCTTTGGGTGCTTCTTTGGGCTTTGATGATGCAGCCCCTGACTTTATAGCATCACGCATAAGCTTTTGTGCCTTTGGTGCTGGTGCAGCAACCTCTTCTTCCTCTTCCATCATGGAAGGTTGACCAACAACTCTGGCCATGGTCTTCTTGACCCTTTCCTTCCTTTTCTTTCCTTCTGCAGCTGGCTCTTCAGGCTTTTCAGGTACTTGAGTTGATCCTCTGGCTTTGGACATTGGTTGTCTTCCTGCTGGCCTTTTGATCTTCATGCCTGGCTTTACTGTAGTTGAACTGAGCACCTTCTTGAGCACTACCTTCTTGGAAGTAGCCTCATCTTCTGCTGCCACATAGTCCTCATCCTCTGAGTCGGAGGTTCTCTTCCTTCTAGCTCTTGTGGCTGCTTTGGGCAAATTGCTTGGAGTGCTTCTGCTCCCTTCATCTGAAGTACTTGAGGGACTAGTGCCCTTACTCATGTGAATCTGCTCTACTTCCCTGTTCTGACTGTCACTTTGGTCTGACATGCTGCAAATCACTGACTGCTGACCCTGTGAGTAGTTATAGATGAGACAGAGTGGATGAGCATCACAAAATGCAGAGATTTTTGCAAAAGAATGATTCAAAAATCTTAGTTTTAGTTTCCACAAAGAGCATTTTGGATCTACCGATTTTCAAACTCGGTGATACCGAAGCAGTTTTGGAACCTAAACTAGTGAACTCGGTCAGACCGAGTCACAGTTCGGTGGCACCGAGACTGCTAGGGTTTCATAAAGTTCTAAAATTGGTCACACCGATTTGTAATTCTCGGCCAGACCGAGACTTACTAGTGCAATGGCATTAGCCAAACCGGTGGGATCGAGTTTTTGAACTCGGTGGGTCCAAGATGGTTTCGGCGGAAACCTAACCCTAAATTTTTGAATCGCATCTATTCTAAGGATCACATTGACTGGATAGGAGTGTTTCAATCATGGCAAGTTGCATTACGAACACAATGTGCTGAGAATAAGACAAGGAAAGCACTTTGATCGAGTTCATACCCTAGTTCGGCGATGAACTCGCTACGGCAGCAACGACGGAGAAGAAATCCGTTGACGGCGGCGGAGACCAGCGACAGGAGGTGGCTGGCGACGAAGTCGACGATCCGTAGACCTAGTAGGCAGAGCGAGCTACGCGCGGGCGAGGAGTTTCGGAGAAGGTTTTCCAAAAATTTGCCCGTGAGTATATATAGCCCGACACTGTCGGTGTGACCGAATTGAACAACTCGGTGGCACCGAGATGCATAACTGTTAATAGTTACAGCAACTCGGTGTGACCGAAAAGTTCATATCGGTTGCACCAAGATTGAAAACCTAGATCGACTTAGTGATCTCGGTGGGACCAAAATGGAGGAATCGGTCAGACCGAAAATCACAAAGAAGTTTTGGAAGTTTAAGTCTATGACGAATCAGGGACTCCAAGTGCTCCTCACACAGAGTGGTTCGAATCTGACTTGATCAATTTTGTGATGTAGCATGAATAGAGTTTGAGACGAGAAAAGCATAGATAGCTAGAGAAGGTTCTTAGGCATTCTTGTCCATCAACTTGGCCAAAGAAAAGGGAACCAATCAATCAAAACAACAAGTGGATGTCCTTGAATGAGTAAAATATGCAACCAGCATGCTCACTCCATAAAAAGACAAATGAAATATGTGGCAAAGCATGCACAACCAATTCTAGCATCTATCAAACAATTGGCGATGACTAGGTCATCTATATATGAGTATATTGACTTAGGAGTCAAATGAGAACATTTGATCATAGGTCATACTCATCGTTTAAGCTCAAGTGGGGTTACCACTTTTACATAATGCATTGATGTGTTCACACCATTAGAGTTGCTTTGACTCAATTCTTTGAGTTAAGCTCCCCCTAGATGTGAGATCCCCCCTTAGAGGGATGAACTAACCTTGGGTTTTGTCGATGATGGCTTCATGTAGGTGTTGAAGATGTGAATGCTCAAAGTTGATGTAGATCATTTGGAGCAATCTTTTGGAGTGAGTTGGACTTTCAACATACCTACATGGGTTAGTCCCACAAGGAACAAAACAAGAATATCCATATACATAGAGTGATGCACACACAAGATGATGTCCATGAAATCATTTGGTTACCTTGTCCCTTGCCTTACCAACATGAGGGTTTGTGACTCCTTGAACTAGTGCAGGATGTGGAAGTTGATTGCACTTGTTCTTGCCATAATGATATGAGTGAAGAATGTTGGCGGAGTCACCCTCAAGAACTCTCTAGTTCTTCTTCTTCAGAATCCACATCATCTTGATGGGAATCCTTGGAGTTGTGGTTGTACTTGATGAAGTAGAACTTGACGTAGTCTTGGGAACCCACTTGACCAAGGCCTTAGGTGATTCTTCAAATGCATCAATCTCCTCTTGAAGCTTGTCCTTGCCTTTATGGTCTTGTGGTGGAAGATCATCTTGAGCTTGTGTTCCCTTGAAAGAAGTAGGATCATACTTCTCTTGTTGAGGAACAAACTTCGTCTTGGGGTATTTATCTTCTTCCCACTCAACTCCATTGGCATTAAACTTTCATTCAAAACCAACACCTTGATTCTTCCAGTGCCTTCCTTGCTTGCATACAATTTCCTCGAATTGCTTACTCATGGCAAGGCTCTTGTATACACCTTTCTCTATAATTCCCTTCAATAAGCTATTTTCTTGCTCAAGTGTAACTTGGCTAAGAGAATCATTAGTGGAATCAAGAGAACTACTAGAAGCAACAATATTGGATTTAGCATTGTTATTGCTACTACTAGAGGAAGAATCTTTCTTGTTCTTGTAACTAGACTTGACTTGAGGCATGTAAGTGGATAAGAGTAAACACTTGGCAATATAAGAAGAACTTTTCTTGCGAAGATCATCATTGATTGCCTTTAAGAACTCATGCTCTTGCTCAAGATTGAGCTTTTCAAAGCGTAACTTCTCATGAGCCCTTAAAAGTTCTCAATGATTTTCGAAGATAGTTTCATGAGCTAACTTAAGAGTGTTTAGTTCTTTAGTTAGAAGCTCAATCTTCTCCTTATCATTGTCATTTGTTTTATCTTGTTTAGCATTATTAATTGATGTTTCATCATAGTATTCATCACTAGAGTTGTCAATAAGTAAATCATCATCACCTAGCAAGTCATCTTCATCACTATTGAAATCAACATACTCGGGATGTGTTACCTTTGGACCTTTGGCCATGAAGCATCTTCCAATTCCTTCATTTGGTGAGTCAAATATGTCGTAGGAGTTGGTTGACACAAGTTCTAGACCGGCAACACCTTCATCTTGAGTATGTTTGGAGTCGGAGTGATAGCTTCTCTCAGAGTGATGTTCAGAGTCGGAATCAGATACCCATTCACCAACATGAGCTTGATGTCTTCGTTTTGTGTAGCTCCTTGATGACTTGTCCTTCCTTTTTGAATCCTTGTTTCTCCGTGAGGGTCTTCGTTCATAACGATCATCTCTACTCCTTCTCTCTCTTGGTGGTGATTCTTCTCTTCTACTTCTTCTTTTAGGAGAATCTTCTGTAGGGTGCCGTACACTCATTGGAATAGTGTCCGGGTCTCCCACAATTGTAGCAGTTGCGCTCTCGACTGGAAGATCTCTTGTCATTGTAGGACCTTGACTTAGAGCTTCTTTCTTTGCTTCTACTATTGTAGAATTTGTTGAAATTCTTCACCATTAAGCTCAATTCTTCATTGATGGTTTGTTTCTCACTTGATGATGTGGGGGCTTCACATGAGGCTTTGTAAGCACCACTTGACTTGTTGTGAAGTTCCTACTTATCCTTGAGTGACATCTCATGAGCAACAATTCTACCAATGACCTCCGTTGGCTTGAGATTCTTGTAATTGGGCATCATTTGAATCAATGTGCACACGGTATCATATTTTCCATCCAATGCTCTTAGGATCTTATTGATGATGAATCTGTCGGTCATCTCTTCACTCCCTAAGCCGGCAATCTCATTTGTGATAAGAGCAAGCCTAGAGTACATTTCAGCGACACCTTCACCATCCTTCATTTTGAACTTGTCAAGCTGACTTTGGAGCACATCCAACTTGGATTCCTTGACGGATTCGGTACCTTCATGCATATCAATCAAAGTGTCCCAAATTTCCTTTGCATTCTCAAGACGGTTGATTTTGTTGAATTCTTCGGGGCACAATCCGTTGAAGATGATATCAAAAGCTTGAGCGTTGTATTGCAGCATCTTCAATTCTTTCGCATTAGCTTCAGGGTTCGGCTATCTCCCATCAAAGAATTCACCTTGCAAGCCAATACAAATAATAGCCCAAATGGCGGGGTTATGTCCAAGAATATGCATTTTCATCTTATGCTTCCAACTAGCAAAATTAGTTCCATCAAAGTAAGGACCTCTACGCTGATAATTTCCCTCGCTAGACGCCATACTCTCCTAGGTTGTGAAACCAAGGTTATGACCACCAAAAGCTATGGAAATCAAAGAAAATGGAGACCAAAGCTCTGATACCACTTGTAGGACCTTGAAGTATGTCTAGAGGGGGGTGATTAGACTACTTGACCAATTAAAAACTTAACCTTTTCCCAATTTTAGAGTTTAACAGATTTTAGCAACTTTTGGACAAGTCAAGCAATCATCACACAAATCAAGCAAGCATGCAAAGAGTATATAGGCAGCGGAAATTAAAGCATGCAACTTGCAAGAAAGTAAAGGGAAGGGTTTGGAGGATTCAAACGCAGTTGGAGACACAAATGTTTTTGGCGTGGTTCCGATAGGTGGTGCTATCGTACATCCACGTCCATGGAGACTTCAACCCACGAAGGGTAACGGTTGCGCGAGTCCACGGAGGGCTCCACCCACGAAGGGTCCACGAAGAAGCAACCTTGTCTATCCCACCATGGCCGTCGCCCACGAAGGACTTGCCTCACTAGCGGTAGATCTTCACGAAGTAGGCGATCTCCTTGCCCTTACAAACTCCTTGGTTCAACTCCACAATCTTTGTCGGAGGCTCCCAAGTGACACCTAGACAATCTAGGAGACACCAATCTCCAAGAAGTAACAAATGGTGTGTTGATGATGAACTCCTTGCTCTTGTGCTTCAAATGATAGTCTCCCCAACACTCAACTCTCTCTCATATGATTTGGATCTGGTGGAAAGAAGATTTGAGTGGAAAGCAACTTGGGGAAGGCTAGAGATCAAGATTCATATGGTAGGAATGGAATATCTTGGCCTCAACACATGAGTAGGTGGTTCTCTCTCAGAACTGGTAAGTTGGAAGTGTAGGTTTATTCTGATGGCTCTCTCCACGAATGAAGAGGAGGTGGAGGGGTATATATAGCCTCCACACAAAATCTAACCGTTACACACAATTTACCAATCTCGGTGGGACCGAATCAACAAACTCGGTCAGACCGATTTAGTAAACCTAGTGACCGTTAGGATTTTCGGTGGGACCGAAATGCAACTCGGTAGGACCGATATGGTTAGGGTTAGGGCATAAGGTAATCTCGGTGAGACCGATTACACAAACTCGGTGGGACCGATTTTGGTAATTAGCTAACCAAAGAGTTGGTCAGGTAAACTCAGTGGGACCGATTTCCTCTTTTCAGTGAGACCGAAATGTTACAAAAGGGAAACAGAGAGTTTACATTGCAATCTCGGTGGGACCGATCGCTCACTTCGGCTAGACTGAAACGTTACGAAGGGAAACAGAGAGATTACAATCCCATCTCGGTGAGACCGAGATCCCTATCGGTGAGACCGATTTGCCTAGGGTTTGTGGCAGTGGCTATGACATCTGAACTCGGTGGCGCCGGATAGAAAGAATCGGCGAGACCGATTTTGGCTTTAGGTTTAGGTCAAATGAGGATGTGAGAAAGTAGTTGAGGGTTTTGGAGCATATCACTAAGCACATGAAGCAAGAGGCTCATTAAGCAACACCTCATCCCTCCTTGATAGTATTGGCTTTTCCTATAGACTCAATGTGATCTTGGATCACTGAAATATAAAATGTAGAGTCTTGAGCTTTTGAGCTTGAGCCAATCCTTTTTCCTTGATATTTTGAGGGATCCACTTTCATCATCCATGCCATGCCATTCATTGAGCTTTCCTGAAATATATGTCTTGGAATAGCATTAGCTCAATGAGCTATATGTTGTTATGAATTACCAAAACCACCTAGGGATAGTTGCACTTTCAATCTCCCCCTTTTTGGTAATTGATGACAACATATAGATCAAAGCTGCGACAATAAATTTTAAGATTGAAAAACATCGTCCCTTTGAGAAGTATGTGATAAGCAAGAGCTCCCCCTAAATTTGTGCATAGTTTAAGATTTGCTTTGGACTGCAAATGCACAAGGAATTAGGCTCATGGGTTACCCTTCCATGTCACATACATCTTGGTGGAGCGCTCAAAATAATAAAGATTGAATACATGCACTCATCACCAAACAAAGTGAATGATCATATAAGGATAGGTAAGATAATATCATCAAACATGCATAAGTGTAGCTTATGATCAAACACATGATCATCAATGTCTCACAGGTAATGGATTGTATCTCAAGCAATCAAAAGCAAACAAGTTTAACCCAGAATACAAGAGAGAACAAAAAAACAGCAAATCTCTCTCTCGAAGCCTATGATTTATACATTTTGAGCACGTCTGGAGACCTGACCCTGCATAAGAGATTAGTTCTTTTTCTTCACCACCCACATCTGAAGGGGTGGCAAAGAATTCATCACTCTGCGAGCTCCATACGAGAAAGGTGGCATAGAAGCTAGTCCGCTTTGTTTGACATAAGAGGGGTTAGGGTAAGCATATGAATAAGCAGAGAAATTCTTCAATGACTTATGAACATAATGATTTGAAGAATAATGCTCATATTCATAGCCCTTAGCTCTACCCTATGAAACAGAAGGGTTAGCACGATGATGATCATATGAGGACTTTGATCCTTTTGAGGAATTTGATCCATGTGAGGAATTTGGTCCGTATGATGACTTGGATCCATATGAAGAATTTGATCTGGAGTTCCTATTTTTCATAGGTGGTGTCATGAGGACATTCACCTGAAGACTTTCAAGGCAACTTTTGGGAACCCAGATTTTCTTCATAGGTGAAACGTTCCTGCAGTTAGTGCCAACATATCTAGCAAATACTTCACCATTCTGATTTTTGAACAGTTTATAGTTGGAGTCAAAAGACTCATCAGAAGAATGAGGAGATTCACATGTAAAACCAGATAAGTTGGATGGATCAACTGGAGGTCCCTTTGCAGCAACCCATGAGATTTTGGGGTACTGCTCAGGATTCCAATATGTTCCATCAGCATTGAGTTTCCTCTCAAAGGCAATACCCTCTTCCCTAAGGTTTCTGTTGAGGATCTGCTTTTTGAGCACATCACAAAGAGTCTGATGCCCTTTGAGGCTTTTGTACATGCCTGTCATGTACAATTCCTTCATCCCTGCATCATCAGTGATACTTGCATTGTCCTCAGATGAGGAATTAGTGATAGCAGAGACAGGTGAAGAATTTGTAACATTAGAAGCATTTGAACATTCAGGTGAAGAATTAGCAATTTCACGTTCAATGCACTTCAGACATGGAGGAACAAATTCTTCCTGAGTAGCGCTGATTTGTTGAGCAAGTAACGAATCACGCTCCTTCTGAAGATCTTCATAATCCACTCTTAGATTTTCAAGATCTTGCTTTCTTTGAAGAAATTCATAAGAAAGCTTCTCGTGATCAGATAAGAGAGTGTTATGATGACCTTGAAGGTCGTCAAACTTGGTATGAAGTCTCTGAAGACTTTCAGCCAAAGCTTTCGACTGATCCATTTCTTCACCCAACATATCATCGCTCTTACTTAGCATGTATTGAACTTTTTCCAAAGCTCTTTGTCATTTAGTGGCAAGGGAAGCAAGTTTGACGGTCCCAGATTAGCTTCGCGTGATTGAGATGCATGACGTTCCTGAACTGATTTCGAGACAGACTGGAGTAGATGACATCCTTCGCTGTGAGGTTGAGTAGAGTGTACGTGCGAATGTCATCAACCTCCACCATCTTGCATAGATTGGTAAGACAAATCTTAGTGACGGTCCACAGTTCGCTGTCCATAGCCATGAGTCGCTTCTTCATCATGGACTTCCACCGAGGATACTCATGACCGTCAAAGATGGGGCAGGATATGTTCCTCAATCCTGCAGTCGACATAACTAAAACTCCAGGCGGTTAAACCAAAATCACACAGAACAAGGGAGTACCTTGCTCTGATACCAATTGAAAGTGCGTTGCTAGTACAAATAGTGTACTACTATTGTTTATTGGCCTCATCCGATAACCTGTTGTAATGCACGTACAATTATGTATTCGGAAAATATTTTTTTGCCTCGTCGCGCCACTCACTCAGAGAAGCGACTCGAAAGCCATTCATAAATTTAGTAAGTTTATCACAGGCATGTCATTTTATTACATACAACAGGTCATCAACCCACATCGACAATGAGGATACATTATAAATACTAAAGTTTTCACCACACAACAAATAACAAGCAATGAAATGAACTTTAACTCAACCATTCCTCGGCATTGGAAACGCTTGCTTTGAACCACAAGTGATTCTCTGGGACGGGCCATCTATTGTCGATCTCGAGACCAACGCAGGACTGATCATCCAAGCTGAAGCGGCCTACTATATCAGTACCAGGGTAGGGAACCACCAAAATGTCCAAGGTATAGACACAGTTGCTTCTCATAAATGGTACTAGTAACGTTGTGTCAACAGCAGTTGGATTGCCTTTCACCATCATTGGATAGTTTTGTCCAAGGAAGAGCGAGTTTTCTCCTAGACTATCAATTCTGTACCAGAGAGAAGGTGTTGGCTCTAGCACACTAGTATCCATCCCGAATACCATGCAACGGGTGTTGGAATAGGTCCAGAGAGTGCGACCATGGGAGACAACACGTGCTCCCTCAGTAGTAACAAACTCAGTGCGCTGTATACACACAAGAAGAGGTGATCCATCGGAATTAGTTGCCAGGCACCACTGAGTATATATGTTCTCGTCCTCATGCTTGTGATCATCACCATCATCATCTCCCCCTTGGTTATAAAAATGTTCAAGTATAGGTGGTGTAATGTTCACAGGACCTTGGAAACACAAGAAGAAGGTTAATTAGTAAAGGGAAACTTGCTAACCCGCATGCATGTGGAACAATTATAATTACGGTGGAAGACAAACGTACCGAAAGTATAAGGATTCCATGCAAAAACGGTGACACGAGTGGTGGAAGCAAACATAAGGCCCTCTTATTGAATTGCATCACAGTACACACGGATTCAATTCTTCAAGTCAAAGTCAAGGGCTACTGGCAGTTTCCTATCAATAACGATCCTTTGGATCTATAATCATTGAAAGAGGTCTCTATATTACAACAATTGAGAGTTGCCTCTTGCTATCACTACCTCGTACCAATCAAGGAGCTCTAAAGCATGCTGAGCTGGCTGGGCGGGATCACTAGCTTCCGGTAATATGTGCTTGTCACTTCACTCGAGCCTTGAGAGAATTCGCCAAAGCCTATATCTACAAAAATGAAAGTGAAAGAAATAAGCAAATCTGAATAAGTTGATAGGAGGGGGGAGAGTCAAGTCAAGTACAACACAGGACTGATGGGGTGGGGCGCGTCAAAGCAACCCGGGACCCCTTCGGGGTCACTACAAAAGCGCTGGCGCAGCCTGGTTCCTATAGGCCATGGTCAACAAGAACTTATAATCGGGGACAGACAAACTAGAAAAACTGCAATAGCTTCTGTGTATAGAAACTGATTTTTGAGCAATATCCATCTAGTCGAACCACGAAGGATGTCAACAAGCTTGTCGAAGATAGCAACAACTTCATAGTTGTTGTAATTCCAAGAGCGGTTGGGAACTCGACAAATTGCTATATTCCATAGAAGACAGTCACCATGATCGTATTTGAACGTGCATACAATACCGTTGTGCTCAACCTCTGGGTAGTCTACTGAGATTTTTGGAAGTGGAACCCGGTCACGAGTGTACACATTTACAAGTTCCCACTCACAGTTGGACCCAATGTAAACAACCCAATCTCCATTTGCGCCTGCCCAATCCTTGCCCTCAAGTGATGGCATCTTAACATCATGTGTATCATTATCAAGCGGCATAAACTTGCACAAGGCGAGGCCTCCGTCGTCCCCGCGCTAGTAGTCATCAGGGTCACGGCGAAGAAGATAGGGGAGATCAAACCGCTCCTTGACTCTTGGGTTCCTTGTAATGATATTATTAGTTGAGTCAAGAATGGGTTTGAACGAACCTGCCATGCTAGCCGAGGTGATGACATCGCACTGATCAATGAATTCCTCCACCATGTCATCTTTCAGATTGGGGAAAGAATAACAGGGTCGTTTCCGACTTGTTCCATCCATGGAGAAGACGATCGAACAATGGCAGAAGGAAGGGTGAAGGGCTGAAGGAAAATGGAGGAGGGAGAGGAAGAGCGTGCGATAGCAGTTCCAAATCGAGAGGGAAAGGCGAAGAGTCGGTGAACGGTTGCCAGTTTGCCACGGTTCACGAACAGGCGCCCCGGCCTACAGGTCCGTTTGGAAATACTACTACTCGCCATCGTCTCACTGATATGTTGGAACAGGAGCACATGTCAATGAAACATGGTGTGTAATTTCTCGTGCAAAATGCAATCTGGCCGCGTTGGCCTAAGGTGACGCATTAGTTTTTTTTGAAAGTTTGGCGCATTAGTTATCGACCTTTATTTTTTTAACATGCAATCTTAATGGATAGCTCCTATGGTCATCACACGTGAGCAGATATAGTGATGGTTGATTCGCCCGAGCAACTTATTACTTTGGGAATATGGGAGTAGCAGCGGATTCAAGGAACATAGAAATGATGGTTGCTTCGTCCGAGCAACTTACTGTGGCGAAGGTGGGGCTCTGTGATTTGACTGCTCACTAGTCATTACTACTGCGGTGCAATGACCGGGGTGAATCTTTCCCTGAAGTTGTGTTGTGCACTCAATATTGTTGCATGGCAGGTGGAGTCGGATGAAGGATGTCCAACATGTCGGCGAAACGAAGTTGAATTGTTTCTGGCATTGCTATCAATCCTTCAGGATTTGTTTATATGTACGTATAATTTTGATGAAATTGTACTGTGATGCTATGAAGGTTTCAACTTTGGTTCCCGCAGGAAAAAAAAGGTTTCAACTTAGGATTCATGTGTCTTGCCTCGAGATTATCTCGTTACAACATTCCATCAAATACAAATGAAACTACCATGGCTAATGCATCTCAATGGTTCGCAGATCAGCGCCAATATTCACATCACAACTAAAGACAAAGTTGTGAGAAGGTGTACAAATAAAGATAAAAATATAATTGATCGATGTTGTTCGTAGGCATGGCTCCATTTCCTTGGCACAATGTTCATTGCTTGGCAGCTAGTTTCACCCAGCTCTGTAGCCAAAAAAGAGGTGTATGAAGGACACCACAATCTGATCATTTTGTGCAGCTTCGCTAAAATCTAGCGGACCATCCCTGTGTAAAGATAAGCAGTCAGTGTGATTAGAATAATAGTGGAACTAGATGATGAAACATAACACACATAAATAGAAGCCGATCACCTCTACGATCTCTCTTTAGGACTAACTTCTTGTTGGAGAAGATTAGGCACGGAGTTGGATGAGGAGGATAGCAAAACCAATCTCCCTTTCCGCAGTCCCATAGAAATGTAAAAACGTTGTCCGTGTGACATTTTGGTGGAACTCCACAAAACACTCTTCAAAAAAGTGATTTGTGCAGTTCACCAAAAGTTCGTAATAGCAACGAGGTGAAAATGGATAGCCCTGTTTGCAAAAGGAGGTCGAAAGGAAACAATAACTACTCAATAACACGAGTTGAAGACACATACGCCGACAAAAAAGAAGCATGTTCCATGTAATAAGGGAAAGATAGCACATGGTGGTTTATCAAAAATGGTTTGAGGAGGAGATTGCAAGATGGAAAGTACGCCGGCTGAGATATGATTTAAGCAAACAACTATAGAAGATCCACATGCACCAACATGGGAAGATGGGCAGTGGAGCAAGGCCGGAGGAAGTTGTACCTGAGGGTCGTCGGGATGTTGAGGGCGCCGGCGGCCGGGATCTGCCCATACTATGGCAGCGAGCAAGTGGCAAAGGCCCTACCGCGCCGGAGCTTGGTCAGAGAGAACGGCGGGTACCGCAGATCGGGACGTGCTGCCTCAACACCGTCGAACGGAGAGACGATGCACATCCTCCCTATCCGCCGGTAGACGGGATGCGGCCGGATCACTGACCAACACTGAGAGAGAGAGGCCACGGCGGCCTTGTGTGAGATGGTGTGACGAGAGACAAACCCATTTTTCCATTTTCCCCACGGCAATCATTTCATATTCTGTATGTGCCATTGAGAAATATATAACTTTATTTAATGCTAACGCGTCAAGTCGAACTTTGTTCCATCTAGGCGTGGTACCCGACCCTCCTTCGAGTAAACAACCGCTACACGCGTCAAATTATCACGTGGGCTGCCTTTTCGTACAGAAACGAACTCCACCGTGTACCCGCCCGGGTGTGGCCGGGAACGAGACATGAGTACGTGTGTCCTGCGTGCACTTGTTCTTTAGGTGCAGGTACGTACGTGGGTGGGTGTGAGAGAGAGATGGTTTGTGCGAAATAGAGGCAATGTGTTGATGATATCTCAATAAGAAAAATGTAACATATGCAATGTGTGTGAAACGGAGTCATGGACATGAGATATCGATAGAATTGAAAACAGGGATGAAATGTGTGGCTGCGCGATCGATAAAGAGTGCCATTGAATTTGTGTTTTCCCACATCAAAGATACAGGGCGGCTGGCCTACTGGAATTTGAGAGGGCAGAGGTGCAGTTTTTCTCCGTGGCATGGATACCTACCTACAACGTTTGACTATCGGTGTGGGGGGGAGGGGGTAGAGACCGATCGACTAGTATATGTGTGGGGAAGGAGAGAGACCTAGCTATGTATTGAGGGAGATCGATCGACATCCATGGATATGTGTAGCAGAGGAATAAGGTTGGGAAAAAGACAAATGTAGAGCGTCGGAGGGTTGGTGGTGGAGTGGCGTCACACAAATGGTGGGAGAGGCCTGCTAGACAAATGGAGGGTATGAGTGCAATATCAATAAGAGAGGGTGGGGGATGTCCGTCTGTCTATGCACATGCGTGTGAGAGACGGGTCGGGAGGTATTCAAGGATGATGAGGGGAGAAGATATGGTTGTGGTAAGCATACGCAACTACATAGGAAGATCAACCATTGTGTGTCCGAGAAAAGGAGAGACATAACTAGCAAGGTAAGAGTATTGGTGCTTGGTGAAAACAAATTATAGTCGACCTGGCTATATGTAGGGAGATCAGTTCATATACACATCTGCATGTGTTAGAAGCAAATAAGGTCCAGAGAGGCAGACAGGGGGAGAGGGTGTGGCCAGGAGGTGGTGCGAGAGGCCTACCATGTCGAGGGGGGAGGAGTGTGCGAGTATGTGACCAATGAAAAGAGGGGCGGGAGTGTGCACCTGCATGGAACCGCATTGGACATAGGGGGGCATGGACGGTGAGAATAGAAGAGGGGAAGTATATATGTGTTTGGTGTAGGCACACTAGGCTAGAGAGGTATATCGATCGGTGTGTGCCGGAAAGAAGGATCCGGGGGCCTACACACACCGCTGGTGGACGAACTAAAGAGAAATAATGAACGTGCGCGATGGAGGGGACGCTAAGGGTGTGTGAGAGGGGGGCGGGCGTGTGCATGCACGATAGAAAATTAGCGCTAGCTAGCTACAAATAGAAGAGGACCGTGAAGGTGTAAAAGACGAACAAAGATCATAATTCATTATAGAAAAGTGGATGCGGATACTTGAAGAAGATATCATAATGTAGAACAATGATTATAATTTGGGCTAATGTGTGGCTTTTGCAACTCAGGTCTAAATACTTGTCATAATGTAGGGGGCGGGGCACTATACTTTGTGTGATAAACACGGTGTACGTATGGAACATGGTTTAGATTATGAATTTATAGTTAGTACATCAAATGTACTATTATTTGGAATCAACATCAAGTGTATTCAAAAAATAGAATTCAATTTCATATAGTACACATAGTTCATAGCTATCTCTATAGTAATCATGTGGTGTGTTATTAAGGTAATTCACGAATGATGGTTGAAGTTGGCAACAATCATGATTGTAGATTCTTATTGAAATAGAGAAACGAATTCAAATTTAGTTCGAATTGCAACGGTAGTATAGACATTTGGAATGCACTAAAATGTTAGTATGAGTAGGTTACATGCATTATACAGCAAGCGAAAAAAATTAATTGGACATAACATGGATTCATACTCCCTCCTTCCATCTATATAGGGCGTAATGAGATTTTTAAGACCGCCTTTGACTATTGACAAGATTAATAGTACATGACATGCATAATGTGAAAATTATATCATTGAAAGAACCTTTCACAGACGAATTTAACGGTGTGCTTTGTGTAAGTTGCATGTCATATATTATTGCTCTAATATTTGGTCAAAGTTAGCATCAAAAAACGCATTAGGCCCTATATAGATGGAAGGAGGGAGTAGCTTTGAATAGCATTTGTATAGTAAAACGGGGCAAGACTCTCTCTTTGTGTGGTATGAATAGTTTTATTTTTTTTTGTTTTCTTTTTGGTTGAGGGAAGTGCGAATTGATTTGGTACGTACAAGTACAATATTACTACATGTTAGGCTTGTCCCTAAAATTTAACCTGCGGCTTGTTATATCCCAAAAATTTAGATATCGTGCTCCCAAAACTGGCGCCTTCACAACCCGCGCCTTGCTATCCCGAAATTACAACGCGTGCGAAAACTCCCTCCAGCTACCAAATCCCGACACGCGAAATCCCCCTTCTAACCCTGAGCCGAAAGGGCCGCTATTTCAAATCGGTGGGGGTACTTTTGTAACACACGCTACATTTTGGACAAGCGCGTCCCTAAGTCATGCTTCACCCCCTCCCATCGCCCCCTTTTCGCCATCCAAAATCCCAGGCCGCCATAACCTCTCCGCTCCAGCCGCGAAACCTCACCGTCCTCCGTCCGCCACATCACCGCTGCCCAGCCGGAGCCTCTTCCCCAACGACGTCCTCCACCGCAACAGCTCAACGTCCCTTGTCCACCTCCCCGGATGAGGATCCGTCGTCCATCTCGCCGTCCCGCCGGTTCAGCCGCCCCGTCCTCCACCTCCAAGGAGCTGCTCCGACGATCGCCTCGTCTATCGCGGCTGCTCCATCCCCACAGCACCGCCTTAACCTGCTCCACTGGAACCGCAGCATCCTCACCGACTCCTCGGACGAAGACGAGGCCTACTCGGCGCCATGATACGTCTCCAACGTATCTATAATTTTTGACTACTCCATGCTACTTTGTCTGCTGTCTTGGACTATATTGGGCTTTATTTTCCACTTTCATATTATTTTTGGGACTAACATATTAACCGGAGGCCCAGCCCAGAATTGCTGCTTTTTGCCTATTTCAGTATTTCGAAGAAACAGAATATCAAACGGAGTCCAAACGGAATAAAACCTTCGGGAACGTGATTTTCTCACCGAACGTGATCCAGGAGACTTGGACCCTACTCCAAGAAGTGCCAGAGGCGGTCACGAGGGTGGAGGGCTCCCCCCCTGGGCGCGCCCCCCTGCCTCGTGGGCCCCCTGTTGCTCCACCGACGTACTCCTTCCTCCTATATATATCTACGTACCCCTGTCAGATCAGATACAGAGCCAAAAACCTAATTCCACCGCCGCAACCTTCTGTATCCGCGAGATCCCATCTTGGGGCATGTTCCGGAGCTCCGCCGGAGAGGGCATCTACCATGGAGGGCTTCTACATCAACACCATAGCATCTCCGATGAAGTGTGAGTAGTTTACTTCAGACCTTCGGGTCCATAGTTATTAGCTAGATGGCTTATTCTCTCTTTTTGGATCACAATACAATGCTCTCCCCCTCTCTTGTGGAGATCTATTCGATGTAATCTTCTTTTTGCGGTGTGTTTGTTGAGACCGATGAATTGTGGGTTTATGATCCAGCTTAT
Organism: Triticum aestivum; assembly: GCF_018294505.1. Classification (NCBI taxonomy): domain Eukaryota; kingdom Viridiplantae; phylum Streptophyta; class Magnoliopsida; order Poales; family Poaceae; genus Triticum; species Triticum aestivum. Next base: position 497,923,215 of record NC_057810.1, read on the forward strand.
CTATGAACAATATTTGATTATTTTCTGAATTCTTTTATGTATGATTGAGTTATCTTTACAAGTCTCTTCGAATTATCCATTTGGTTTGGCCAACTAGATTGGTAGTTCTTGCAATGGGAGAAGTGTTTAGCTTTGGGTTCAATCTTGCAGTGTCCTTACTCAGTGACAGAAAGAGTTGCAAGGCACGTATTGTATTGTTGCCATCGAGGATAACAAGATGGGGTTTTTATCATATTGCATGAATTTATCCCTCTACATCATGTCATCTTGCTTAAAGCGTTACTCTGTTTTACTTAATACTCTAGATGCATGTTAGATAGCGGTCGATGAGTGGAGTAATAGTAGTAGATGCAGAATCGTTTCGATCTACTTGTCTTGGACGCGATGCCTATATACATGATCATACCTAGATAATCTCATAATTATTCGCTTTTCTATCAATTGCTCAACAGTAATTTGTTCACCCACCGTGGAATACTTATGCTCTTGAGAGAAGCCACTAGTGAAACCTATGGCCCCTGGGTCTATTCTTATCATATCAATCTCCATTACTTTATTTACTTGCTTTGTTTTTACTTTGCCTTTACTTTGCATCTATCTATCAAAAATACCAAAAATATTATCTCTATCAGATCTCACTCTCGTAAGTGACCGTGAAGGGATTGACAACCCCTAAGCGTTGGTTGCGAGTTGCTATCATTTTGTGTAGGTACGAGGGACTTGTGCATGATCTCCTACTGGATTGATACCTTGGTTCTCAAAAACTGAGGGAAATACTTATGCTACTTTACTGCATCATCCTCTCCTCTTCGGGGAAATCCAACGCAGTGCTCAAGAGGTAGCAAGAAGAATTTCTGGCGCCGTTGCGGGGGAGTTCGCGCAAAACTCAACTATACCAAGTACCCATCACAATCCCTATCTCTCGCATTACATTATTTGCCTCTCGTTTTCCTCTCCCCCACTTCACCCTTGCCGTTTTATTCGCCCTCTCTTTCCCAATCTCCTCCTCTCTTTCATTTTCGCCTTTTTCTCGTTTGCCTTTGCTTGTGTGTTGGATTACTTGTTGCCATGGCGCAAGATAATACCAAATTGTGTGATTTCTCGAATACCAATAATAATGATTTCCTTAGTACTCCGATTTCTCCTCTTAATAATGATGAGTCTTGTGAAATCAATACCGCTTTGCTGAATCTTGTTATGAAAGATCAATTCGCCGGCCTTCCTAGTGAAGATGCCGCTATTCATCTAAACAATTTTGTTGATTTGTGTGATATATAAAAGAAAAAAGATACGGATAACAATATTGTCAAATTGAAGTTATTTCCGTTTTCACTTAGAGATCGTGCTAAAATTTGGTTTTCGTGTTTGCCTAAAAATAGTATTGATTCTTGGAACAAGTGGAAAGATGCTTTTATCTCTAAATATTTTCCTCCCGCTAAGATCATCACTCTTAGGAACGATATTATGAATTTCAAACAACTTGATCATGAGCATGTTGCCCAATCTTGGGAAAAATGAAATTGATGCTTCGCAATTGCCCTACTCATGGTTTGAATTTATGGATGATCATACAAAAATTTTATGCCGGATTAAATTTTGCTTCTAGAAATCTTTTAGACTAGGCCGCGGGAGGCACGTTTATGGAAATTACGTTAGGAGATGCTACAAAATTGCTTGACAATATTATGGCTAATTATTCTCAATGGCATACCGAAAGAACTTCTAGTAAAAAAATGCATGCTATAGGGGAAATCAATGTTTTGAGTGAAAAGATGGATGAACTTATGAAGATGTTTGCTACTAAAAATATTCCTCTTGATCCCAATGATATGCCTTTATCTACTTTGATTGAGAATAATAATGAATCTATGGATGTGAATTTTGTTGGAAGGAATAGTTTTGGAAATAACGCGTATAGAGGGAATTTTAATCCTAGGCCTTATCCTAGTAATCCTTCTAATAATTATGGAAATTCCTACAACAACTCTTATGGAAATTTTAATAAGATGCCCTCTGAATTTGAGAGTAGTGTTAAAGAGTTTATGAATTCACAAAAGAATTTTAATGCTTTGCTTGAAGAGAAATTGCTTAAAGTTGATGATTTGGCTAGGAACGTTGATAGAATTTCTCTTGAAATTAATTCTTTAAAGCTTAGATCTATTCCTCCTAAGCATGATATCAATGAGTCTCTCAAAGCTATGAGAATTTCCATTGATGAGTGCAAGGAAAGAACCGCTAGGATGCGTGCTTCCAAAGATGCCTTTATTAAAGCATGTTCTTCCGATTCCTATGAAAATCAAGATGAAGATCTAAAAGTTATTGATGTGTCCCCTATTAAATCTTTGTTTTGCAAGATGAATCTTGATGAAACTGAATATGATCTTCCTTTACCTAGAAGGCGTTCTAAGAATTCGGAGTTTCTAGATCTTGATGATGAAATTGATGAAAGTGGGATTGAAAGAAATAAAAATCTTGATGTTGCTAAACCCACTATTTTGGATCTCAAGGAATTTAATTATGAACATTGCTCTTTGATTGGTTGTATTTCCTTGTTGCAATCCGTGCTAGATTCTCCTCATGCTTATAGTCAAAATAAGGCCTTTACCGAACACATTGTTGATGCCTTGATGCAATCTTATGAAGAAAAACTTGAGTTGAAAGTTTCTATACCTAGAAAACTCTATGATGAGTGGGAACCTATTATCAAAATTAAAATTAAAGATTATGAGTTTCATGCCTTGTGTGATTTGGGTGCTAGTGTCTCCACTATTCCCAAAACTTTGTGTGATTTGCTAGATTTCCGTGACTTTGAAGATTGCTCTCTAAATTTGCATCTTGCGGATTCCACTATTAAAAAGCCTATGGGAAGAATTAATGATGTTATTATTGTTGCCAATAGGAATTATGTGCCCGTAGATTTTATCGTTCCTGCTATAGATTGCAATCCTTCATGTCCTATTATTCTTGGTAGACCGTTCCTTAGAACGATTGGTGCAATTATTGACATGAAGAAAGGGAATATTAGATTCCAATTTCCCTTGAGAAAGGGTATGGAACACTTCCCTAGAAAGAAAATAAAATTACCATATGAATCTATCATGAGAGCCACTTATGGATTGCCTACCAAAGATGGCACTCGTTAGATCTATCTTCGCTTTTATGCCTAGCTAGGGGCGTTAAACGATAGCGCTTGTTGGGAGGCAACCCAATTTTATTTTGTGTTATTTGTTTTTGTTCCTGTTTAGTGCTAAATTTTGTTTCTACTTTCTGTTTAGATGTGGTTTTGTGTTTTAATTAGTGTTTGTGCCAAGTAGAACCTATAGGATAAGCTATGATGATAGTTGATTTGATTCTGCTGAAAAACAGAAACTTTGCGCTCACGAGAAACAATTCAATAAATCACAGGAACGTGATTTTGCATTGATTCTTTTTGCTTCTAATCAATAAACAAATTGTACAGTACTTCCTATTTTGGTAGAATTTTTAGAGCTCCAGAAGTTTGCGTTAGTTACAGATTGCTACAGACTATTCTATTTTTGACAGATTCTGTTTTCCGTGTGTTGTTTACTTATTTCAATGCATCTATGGCTAATAAATTAGTTTATAAACCATAAGGAAGTTGGAATACAGTAGGTTTAACACCAATATAAATAAAGAATGAGTTCATTACAGTAACTTGAAGTAGTCTTTTGTTTTCTTTCACTAACGGAGCTCACGAGATTTCTATTGAGTTTTGTGTTGTGAAGTTTTCAAGTTTGGGGTGAATTCTTTTGATGGATTATGGAACAAAGAGTGGCAAGAGCCTAAGCTTGGGGATGCCCATGGCACCCCAAGATAATCCAAGGACACCAAAAGTCAAAGCTTGGGGATGCCCCGGAAGGCATCCCCTCTTTCGTCTACTTCCATCGGTAATTTACTTGGAGCTATATTTTTATTCACTACATGATATGTGTTTTGCTTGGAGCGTCTTTATTATTTGTGTCTTTGCTTGTTAGTTTGCCACAATCATCCTTGCTGTACACACCTTTTGAGAGAGCCATACATGATTTGGAATTTGCTAGAATACTCTATGTGCTTCACTTATATCTTTTGAGCTTGATAGTTTTGCTCATAGTGCTTCACTTATATCTTTTGAGCGTAATAATTTTTGCTCTAGTGCTTCACTTAGATCTTTAAGAGCACGGTGGTGGATTTGTTTTAAAGAAACTATTGATCTCTCATGCTTCACTTAGATTATTTTGAGAGTTGTTAATAGCATGGTAATTTGCTTAATGTTAATATACTTGGTATTCAAGATTTGTGAAACTTTCTTTTGAGTGCGTTGAATACTAAGATAAGTTTGATGCTTGATAATTGTTTTGAGATATGGAGGTGATAATATTAAAGCAATGCTAGTAGGGGTAATTATGAATTTAAAGAATGCTTGCGTTGAATTTTGTGATTCCCGTAGCATGCACGTATGGTGAACCGCTTGTGATGAAGTCGGAGCACAATTTTATTTATTGATTGTCTTCCTTAGGAGTGGCAGTCGGGGACGAGCGATGGTCTTTTCCTACCAATCTATCCCCCTAGGAGTATGCGTTTAATGCTTTGGTTTTTGATGACTTCTAAATTTTTGCAATAAGTGCATGAGTTCTTTTGATTAATGTTGAGTCCATGGATTATACGCACTCTCACCTTTCCGCCATTGCTAGCCTCTCTAATACCGCGCACTTTTCACCGGTATCATACATCCACCATATACCTTCCTCAAAACAGCCATCATACCTACCTATTATGGCATTTCCATAGCCATTCCGAGAAGTATTGCCATGCAACTCCCCACCGTTCCGTTCATATGACACACATTACTTTTGTCATATTGCTCTTCGCATGAACATGTAGTTGACATTGTATTTGTGGCAAGGCCATCTTCATAATTTTCATACATGTCGCTCTTGATTCATTGCATATCCCGGTACACCGCCGGAGGCATTCATATAGAGTCATATCTTGTTCTAATTATCGAGTTGTAATTGTTGAGTTGTAAGAAAAATAAGAGTGTGATGATCATCATTATTAGAGCATTGTCCCAGTGAGGAAAGAATGATGGAGACTATGATTCCCCGATAAGTCGGGATGAGACTCCGGACTTTATGAAAAATAAAAGAGGCCAAAGAAGCCCAAATAAAAAAGAACAAAAAAAAGAGGCCAAAGAAGCCCACCAAAAAAAGAAAAAAAGGAAAAAATGAGAGAAAAAAAGAGAAGGGACAATGCTACTATCCTTTTTCCACACTTGTGCTTCAAAATAAGCACCATGATCTTCATGATAGAGAGTCTCATATGTTATCACTTTCATATACTAGTGGGAATTTTTCATTATAGAACTTGGCTTGTATATTCCAATGATGGGCTTCCTCAAAAGTGCCCTAGGTCTTCTTGAGCAAGCAAGTTGGATGCACACCCACTTAGTTTCTTTTGTTGAGCTTTCATATACTTATAGCTCTAGTGCATCCGTTGCATGGCAATCCCTACTCACTCACATTGATATCTATTGATGGGCATCTCCATAGCCCGTTGATACGCCTAGTTGATGTGAGACTATCTTCTCCTTTTTGTCTTCTCCACAACCACCATTCTATTCCACCTATAGTGCTATGTCCATGGCTCACGCTCATGTATTGCGTGAAAGTTGAAAAAGTTTTGAGATTACTAAAGTATGAAACAATTGCTTGGCTCATCATCGGGGTTGTGCATGATTAAATACTTTGTGTGATGAAGATAGAGCATAGCCAGACTATATGATTTTGTAGGGATAACTTTCTTTAACCATGCTATTTTGAGAAGGCATGATTGCTTTGATTAGTATGCTTGAAGTATTATTACTTTTATGTTAATATGAACTTTTGTCTTGAATCTTTCGGATCTGAATATTCATGTCACAATTAAGAAGATTTACATTGAAATTATGCCAAAGTATCACGCCGCATCAAAAATTCTTTTTTATCATTTACCTACTCGAGGACGAGCAGGAATTAAGCTTGGGGATGCTTGATACGTCTCCAACGTATCTATAATTTTTGATTACTCCATGCTACTTTGTCTACTGTTTTGGACTATATTGGGCTTTGTTTTCCACTTTCATATTATTTTTGGGACTAACCTATTAACCGGAGGCCCAGCCCAGAATCGCTGTTTTTTGCCTATTTCAGTATTTCGAAGAAACAGAATATCAAACGGAGTCCAAACGGAATAAAACCTTCGGGAACGTGATTTTCTCACAGAACGTGATCCAGGAGACTTGGACCCTACTCCAAGAAGTGCCAGAGGTGGTCACGAGGGTGGAGGGCGCCCCCCCATTGGCGCGCCCCCCTGCCTCGTGGGCCCCCTGTTGCTCCACCGACGTACTCCTTCCTCCTATATATACCTACATACCCCCGTCAGATCAGATACAGAGCCAAAAACCTAATTCCACCGCCGCAACCTTCTGTATCCGCAAGATCCCATCTTGGGGCCTGTTCCGGAGCTCCGTCGGAGAGGGCATCTACCATGGAGGGCTTCTACATCAACACCATAGCCTCTCCGATGAAGTGTGAGTAGTTTACTTCAGACCTTCGGATCCATAGTTATTAGCTAGATGGCTTCTTCTCTCTTTTTGGATCTCAATACAATGTTCTCCCCCTCTCTTGTGGAGATCTATTCGATGTAATCTTCTTTTTGCGGTGTGTTTGTTGAGACCGATGAATTGTGGGTTTATGATCCAGCTTATCTATGAACAATATTTGATTCTTCTCTGAATTCTTTTATGTATGATTGAGTTATCTTTACAAGTATCTTCGTATTATCCGTTTGGTTTCCAACTAGATTGGTAGTTCTTGCAATGGGAGAAGTGTTTAGCTTTGGGTTCAATCTTGCGGTGTCCTTACTTAGTGACAAAAAGAGTTGCAAGGCACGTATCGTATTGTTGCCATCGAGGATAACAAGATGGGGTTTTTATCATATTGCATGAATTTATCCCTCTACATCATGTCATCTTGCTTAAAGCGTTACTCTGTTTTACTTAATACTCTAGATGCATGCTGGATAGCGGTCGATGAGTGGAGTAATAGTAGTAGATGTAGAATCATTTCGATCTACTTGTCTTGGACGTTATGCCTATATACATGATCATACCTAGATAATCTCATAATTATTCACTTTTCTATCAATTGCTCAACAGTAATTTGTTCACCCACCGTAGAATACTTATGCTCTTGAGAGAAGCCACTAGTGAAACCTATGGCCCCCGGGTCTATTCTTATCATATCAATCTCCATTACTTTATTTACTTGCTTTGTTTTTACTTTGCCTTTTACTTTTTACTTTGCATCTATCTATCAAAAATACCAAAAATATTATCTCTATCAGATCTCACTCTCGTAAGTGGCCGTGAAGGGATTGACAACCCCTAAGCGTTGGTTGCGAGTTGCTATCGTTTTGTGTAGGTACGAGGGACTTGTGTGTGATCTCCTACTGGATTGATACCTTGGTTCTCAAAAACTGAGGGAAAGACTTACGCTACTTTACTGCATCATCCTCTCCTCTTCGGGGAAATCCAACGCAGTGCTCAAGAGGTAGCACGCCACCAAAGAGGTCATACACTCATCGCATCGCACCTTCTCCTTAACTCAACCTCCTGCCACCGATGGTGCTCCATCTCGCACCCCCATGGAGTGCTACCTTGAAGCCGGCGCCATGGGCGACATCTCCACGGTGGCTCTCCCCCAGTGCGAGGCCCCTTCGGCGGCAGCGTCTGTACCAGCCAGATCTACTGCTGCTGCTCCAGCTCTCGCTCACTCGCTCGCGCTGCTGCTGCTACTCCGGCTCTCGCTCGATCGCTCGCTCACCCAGCTGCTGCTGCTGCTGCTCTCCCCCTTGCTTGTGCTGCTGCTCTGCTCCAATTTAGCCACACTTCAGTCGACTGAATCGACTTTTGGGTCAGTCAATTTTTAGGGGTTAGGGGGGGCTTGATACTTCCATTTTGCATCATGCTTTTATATCAATATTTATTGCTTTATGGGATGTTATTACACATTATATCTCAATACTTATGGCTATTCTCTCTTATTTTACAAGGTTTGCCATGGAGAGGGGGAATGCCGGCAGCTGGAATTCTAGCTGGAAAAGGAGCAAACATTGGAAACCTATTCTGCACTGCTACAAAAATCCTGAAACTCCATGGAACTTATTTTTGGAATTAATAAGAATTATTGAGCGAAAGAAACACCTGAGGGGGCCCACACCCTATCCAGGAGGGTGGGGGCACACCCACCCCTACTGGGCGTGCCCCCTGTCTCCTGGGCCCCCTGGTGGCCCTCCGGTGTCCATCTTTTGCTATATGAAGGCTTTTACCCTGGAAAAAATCATGGGCAAGCTTACGGGACGAAACTCTGCCTCCACGAGGCGGAACCTTGGCGGAACCAATCTAGAGCTCCGGCAGAGCTATTCTGTCGGGGAAACTTCCCTCTGGGAGGGGGAAATCATCACCATCGTCATCACCAACGATCCTCTCATTGGGAGGGGGTCAATCTCCATCAACATCTTCACCAGCCCCATCTCCTCTCAAAACCCTAGTTCATCTCTTGTATCCAATCTTGTATCAAAACCACAAATTGGTACCTGTGGGTTGCTAGTAGTGTTGATTACTCCTTGTAGTTGATGCTAATTGGTTTACTTGGTGGAAGATCATATGTTCAGATCCTTAATGCATATTATTACTCCTCTGATTATGAACATGAATATGCTTTGTGAGTAGTTACGTTTGTTCCTGAGGACATGGGTGAAGTCTTACTATTAGTAGTCATGTGAATTTGGTATTCGTTCGATTTTTTGATGAGATGTATGTTGTCTTTCCTCTAGTGGTGTTATGTGAACGTCGACTACATGACACTTCACCATTATTTGGGCCTAGAGGAAGGCATTGGGAAGTAATAAGTAGATGATGGGTTGCTAGAGTGACAGAAGCTTAAACCCTAGTTTATGCGTTGCTTCGTAAGGGGCTGATTTGGATCCATATGTTTAATGATGTGGTTAGGTTTACCTTAATACTTCTTTTGTAGTTGCGGATGCTTGCAATAGGGGTTAATCATAAGTGGGATGCTTGTCCAAGTAAGGGCAGTACCCAAGCACCGGTCCACCCACATATCAAATTATCAAAGTACCGAACGCGAATCATATGAGCGTGATGAAAACTAGCTTGACGATAATTCCCATGTGTCCTCGGGAGCTCCTTTCTCATTATAAGAAATTGTCCAGGCTTATCCTTTGCTACAAAAAGGATTGGGCCAACTTGCTGCACTTTATTTACTTTCATTGCTTGTTACCCGTTACAATTTATCTTATCACCAAACTATCTGTTACCTACAATTTCAGTGCTTGCAGAGAAAACCTTACCGAAAACCGCTTATCATTTCCTTCTGCTCCTCGTTGGGTTCGACACTCTTACTTATCGAAAGGACTATGATAGATCCCCTACACTTGTGGGTCATCAAGACTCTTTTCTGGCGCCGTTGCCGGGGAGTGTAGCGCTTTTGGTGAGTGGAACTTGGTAAGGAAACATTTATATAGTGTGCTGAAATTTTCTGTTACTTGTCACTATGGAAATTAATCCTTTGAGGGGCTTGTTCGGGGTATCTTCACCCCGACCAGAAGAGCAGAGAGTTGTTCCTCAACCTACTGAACTTACTGAAAATATTTACTTTGAGATTCCTTCGGGTATGATAGAGAAACTGCTAGCTAATCCATTTACAGGAGATGGAACATTGCATCCCGATTTACACGTTATCTTTGTGGATGAAGTTTGTGGATTATTTAAGCTTGCAGGTATTCCCGATGATGTTGTCAAAAGGAAGGTCTTCCCTTTATCTTTGAAGGGAGATGCATTGACATGGTATAGGCTATGTGATGATACGGGATCTTGGAATTATAAACGATTGAAGTTGGAATTTCACCAGAAGTTCTATCCTATGCATCTTGTTCATCGTGATCATAGTTACATATATAATTTCTGGCCTCGCGAAGGAGAAAGCATCGCTCAAGCTTGGGGGAGGCTTAAGTCAATGTTATATTCATGCCCCAATCATGAGCTCTCCAGAGAAATGATTATTCAAAAAATTTATGCTCGGCTTTCTCTCAATGATCGCAACATGCTCGATACTTCCTGTGCTGGTTCTTATATGCTGAAGACTATTGAATTCAAATGGGACTTATTGGAAAGAATTAAATGCAACTCTGAAGATTGGGGTTCCGACGATGGTAAGGAGTCAGGTATGACACCTAAGTTTGATTGTGTTAAATCTTTTATGGATACCGATGCTTTTCATGGATTTAGCGCTAAATATGGACTTGACTCTGAGATATTAGCTTCTTTCTATGAATCTTTTGCTACTCACGTTGATCTCCCTAAGGAGAAGTGGTTTAAATATAATTCTCCCATTGAAGTAAAAGTAGTTGCACCTATTACAGTTCAAGAAAAGATTGTCACCTATAGTGATCCTATTGTTCCTACTACTTATGCTGAGAAACCTCATTTTCCTGTTAGGATAAAGGATCATGCTAAAACTTCGACTGTTGTTCGTAAGAGTAGTACTAGGACTTATACACCTCCTGAGCAAATCAAAGTTGAACCTAGTATTGCTATGGTTAAAGATCTCTTGGATGATGATTTAGATGGGCATGTTATTTATTTCTGTGGTGAGACTGCTAATATTGTTAGACCAGATGCTAACATACATAAACCTGTGGTAGGCATGCCTGTTATTTCGGTTAAAATAGGAGATCATTGTTATCATGGCTTATGTGATATGGGTGCTAGCGCTAGTGCAATACCCTATGACTTATATAAAGAAATTATGCATGACATTGCACCCGTTGATTTTGATGTTACTATCAAACTTGCCAATAGAGATACTATTTCACCAATTGGGATTGTTAGAGATGTTGAAGTCTTGTGTGGGAAGGTTAAATACCCTGCTGATTTTCTTGTTCTTAGTTCCCCACAAGATGATTTTTGTCCCATTATTTTTGGTAGACCCTTCTTGAATACAGTTAATGCTAAGATTGATTGTGAAAAGGATACTGTTACAATTGGCTTAGAGGATATGTCTCATGAGTTTAATTTTGCTAAGTTTCGTAGACGACCTCGTGATAGAGAATCACCTAGTAAGGATGAGATTATTGGTCTTGCTTCTATTGTCGTGCCTCCTACTGATCCGCTAGAACAATATTTGCTAGACCATGAAAATGATATGTTTATGAAGGAAAGAAGGGAAATAGATGAAGTGTTCCTTAAACAGGAACATATGCTGAAACACAACCTACCCGTTGCAATTCTAGGGGATCCCCCTCCACCCAAGAGTGATCCCGTGTTTGAACTCAAACCATTACCTGATAATCTTAAGTATGCTTATCTTGATGAAAAGAAAATATATCCTGTTATTATTAGTGCTAACCTTTCAGAGCAAGAAGAAGAAAGATTATTGAAACTCTAAAGAAGCACCGCGCTGCTATTGGATATACTCTGGATGATCTTAAGGGCATTAGTCCCACATTATTCCAACACAAAATTAATTTGGAGGACGGTGCCAAACCAGTTAGAGATCCTCAACGACGACTGAATCCCAAGATGAAAGAAGTGGTAAGAAAGGATATACTAAAGCTCCTTGAGGCAGGTATAATTTATCCCGTTGCTGATAGTGATTAGGTAAGCCCCGTCCATTGTGTTCCTAAAAAGGGAGGTATTACTATCGTTCCTAATGATAAAGATGAATTGATCACGCAAAGAATTATTACAGGTTATAGGATGGTGATTGATTTCCGTAAATTAAATAAAGCTACTAAGAAAGATCATTACCCTTTACCTTTTATTAATGAAATGCTAGAAAGACTATCCAAACACACACATTTCTGCTTTCTAGATGGTTATTTTGGTTTCTCTCAAATACCTATGTCAGCTAAGGATCAATCGAAAACTACTTTTACTTGCCCTTTTGGCACCTTTGCTTATAGACGTATGCCTTTTGGTTTATGTAATGCACCTGCTACCTTGCAAAGATGTATGATGGCTATATTCTCTGACTTTTGTGAATAGATTTGTTAGGTATTCATGGATGATTTCTCCGTTTATGGATCCTCTTTTGATGATTGCTTGAGCAACCTTGATCGAGGTTTGCAGAGATGCGAAGACACTAGTCTCATCTTGAATTGGGAAAAGTGCCACTTTATGGTTAATGAAGGCATTGTCTTGGGGCACAAGATCTCCGAGAGAGGTATTGAAGTTGATAAAGCTAAAGTTGATGCTATTGAAAAGATGCCATGTCCCAAGGACATAAAAGGTATAAGAAGTTTCCTTGGTCATGCCGGTTTTTATAGGAGGTTCATTAAGGACTTTTCTAAAATCTCTAGGCCTCTGACTAATTTATTGCAAAAAGATATTCCTTTTGTCTTTGATGATGATTGTGTAGAAGCATTTGAAATACTTAAGAAAGCTTTGATCACTGCACCTATTGTTCAGCCACCTGATTGGAATTTACCCTTTGAAATTATGTGTGATGCTAGTGATTATGCTGTAGGTGCTGTTCTAGGGCAAAGAGTTGATAAGAAATTGAATGTTATCCAGTATGCTAGTAAGACTCTTGATACTGCCCAGAGAAATTATGCTACTACTGAAAAAGAATTCTTAGCAGTTGTGTTTGCATGTGATAAGTTTAGACCTTATATTGTTGATTCCAAAGTTACTATTCACACTGATCATGCTGCTATTAAATATCTTATGGAAAAGAAAGATGCTAAGCCTAGACTCATTAGATGGGTTCTCTTGCTCCAAGAATTTGATTTGCATATTATTGATAGAAAGGGAGCTGAGAACCCCGTTGCAGACAACTTGTCTAGGTTAGAGAATGTTCTTGATGACCCACTGCCTATTGATGATAGCTTTCCTGATGAACAATTAGCGGTCATTAATGCTTCTCGTACTGCTCCTTGGTATGCTGATTATGCTAATTACATTGTTGCTAAATTTATACCACCTAGTTTCACATACCAGCAAAAGAAAAAGTTCTTTTATGATTTAAGACATTACTTCTGGGATGACCCACACCTTTATAAAGAAGGAGTAGATGGTGTTATTAGACGTTGTGTACCTGAGCATGAACAGGAACAGATCCTACGCAAGTGTCACTCTGAATCCTATGGAGGACACCACGCTGGAGATAGAACTGCACATAAGGTATTGTGATCTGGTTTTTATTGGCCTACTCTCTTCAAAGATGCTCGTAAGTTTTCCTTATCTTGTGATGAATGTCAAAGAATTGGTAATATTAGTAGACGTCAAGAAATGCCTATGAATTATTCTCTTGTTATTGAACCATTTGATGTTTGGGGCTTTGATTATATGGGACCTTTTCCTGCCTCTAATGGTTACACACATATTTTAGTTGCTGTTGATTACGTTACTAAGTGGTTAGAACCTATTCCAACTAGTAGTGCTGATCATAACACTTCTATTAAAATGCTTAAAGAAGTTGATTTTCCGAGGTTTGGAGTCCCTAGATATCTTATGACTGATGGTGGTTCATATTTTATTCATGGTGCTTTCCATAAGATGCTTGCTAAGTATGATGTTAATCATAGAATCACATCTCCTTATCATCCGCAGTCTAGTGGTCAAGTAGAGTTGAGAAATAGAGAGCTCAAATTAATTTTGCAAAAGACTGTCAATAGATCTAGAGATTGGTCCAAAAAACTTGATGATGCATTATGGGCCTATAGAACTGCATACAAAAATCCTATGGGTATGTCTCTGTATAAGATGGTCTATGGAAAAGCATGTCATTTACCTCTTGAACTTGAACATAAAGCATATTGGGCTATTAAAGAGCTCAACTATGACTTCAAACTTGCCAGTGAGAAGAGGTTGTTTGATATTACCTCACTTGATGAATGGAGAACCAAAGCCTATGAGAATGCCAAGCTATTCAAAGAAAAAGTCAAATGTTGGCATGAAAAAGGATACAATAGCGTGAGTTTAACGTAGGTGATTATGTGTTATTATTCAACTCTCGTTTAAGATTTTTTGCAGGAAAACTTCTCTCTAAATGGGAAGGTCCTTACGTTATCGAGGAGGTCTATCGTTCTGGTGCCATAAAAATCAACAACTTCGAAGGCACTAGTCCGAGGGTGGTGAACGGTCAAAGAATTAAACATTATATCTCAGGTAATCCTATCAATGTTGAAACTAATATTATTGAAACCGTAACCCCGGAGGAATACATAAGGGACACTTTCCAGAATGTTCCAGACTCCGAAAAGGAATAGGTATGTGGTACGGTAAGTAAACCGACTCCAAGACAATTCTAATGGCATGTTTTATCAGTTTTGGAATATTTAAGAATTTTAGGAAGAAAGAAGTAATCCGGGAAGGACATGAGGCCTCCACGAGGGTGGAGGGCGCGCCCACCCTTCCTAGGCGCGCCCCGTTGTCTCGTGGCCACCTCGTGTGCCTCCCGGACTCCGTTTTCCTACATGTTACGTATTTTGGTCGGTAAAAATTCATTATATAAACTCCCGAAGGTTTTGACCACTGTATCACGCAATTGTCCTTTGTTTCCGTTTCGAGATGTTCTGTTACAGATTTAGAGCAATATGTCATCTCAGGATTCAGAAGGGGAAAGCTATGAGGCTAATTACCTTGCAGACCCTAAGGTCTACGGGGACTTGGAGCATGATGGCTGGACCTCTGAAGAAGGAGAAGACTATGAGCCTAAGGGAAAGGAGGAGACGAGTTCAGACGAGGACGAAGCCCCATTACCTCAGCCTGGGGACATGCATGTGGAGTTTAAAAAGTCAAGCCTCCCTGATAGAGCAAAGAAGCCAAAGATTGAGTTTATCCCTTTAAGTCTCTTGCAGGAAAATAAACAGGAATTGTGCAAAAGGGTATTAAGCCTTGAGCAGGAGATCAAGGACCTAAAAGAGAAAAATACTATACTCAAGCGTAAATTGAGGAACAAGCCTACATCATCGACAACTCCTAATTCATCACCTCCGAGGACATAATCACATGGGTATGGGCATGCCCCTTGGCAACTGCCAAGCTTGGGGGAGGTGCCCCGGTATCGTATCACCATCACACTCCTATCTTTACCGTTTTATTTAGTTCGATCCTTTTAGTAGTATCTTGATCTAGTAGATTGAAGTTTTAGTATCAAGTAGTTTTGAGTTTTGCTTTGTGATCTCTTTATGTAATCGAGTCTGTGAGCTATCTATAATAAAGATTAGTGTTGAGTCAAGGGCTTTGCTATGTTGCTATGATCTTGAGAAATTAGAAAGAATAAAAGAGTTCATATTGATCTTATGGATAGTAATGACTTCACACACAGAAAGTATGAGGCATAAAAGTTGTTGAGAGTTGACAAACGTAGTTTTGGTCATTGTTGCAATTAATAGGAAGTAATAAGGAAAGAGAGGTTTCACATACAAATATATTACCTTGGACATCTTTTATGATTGTGAAGCACCCATTAAGTATGACATGCTAAAAGAGTTGGTGTTGGACAAGGAAGACAACGTAATGGTTTATGTTTTCTCACATCTCAGTTAAAGTATATTGTCATTGACCTTCCAAACATGTTGAGCTTGCCTTTCCCCCTCATGCTAGCCAAATTCCTTGCACCAAGTAGAGATACTACTTGTGCTTCCAAATATCCTTAAACCCAGTTTTGCCATGAGAGTCCACCATACCTACCTATGGATTGAGTAAGATCCTTCAAGTAAGTTGTCATGTTGCAGGCAATAAAAATTGCTATCTAAATATGTATGACTTATTAGTGCAGAGAAAATAAGCTTTATATGATATTGTTGTGGAATCAATAAAAGTGGCAGACTGCATAATAATGGTCCACATACAAGTGGCAATATAAAGTGAAGTTCTTTTGCATTAAGATTTTATGCATCCAACCCTAAAAGCACATGACAACCTCTGCTTCCCTCTGCGAAGGGCCTATCTTTTACTTTATGTTTTTACTTTATGCTTGAGTTAAGGTGATCTTCACCTTTTCCCTTTTTTCATTTTATCCTTTGGCAAGCTCCTCGTGTTTGAAAGATCATGATATATATATCCAATTGGATGTAAGTTAGCATGGATTATTATTGTTGACATCACCTAAAGGTGAATACGTTGGGAGGCAACACAATAAGCCCCTATCTTTCTCAGTGTCCGGTTGAAACTCTATAACCACAAGTACCGCGTGAGTGTTAGCAATTGTAGAAGACTACATGATAGTTGAGTATGTGGACTTGCTGAAAAGCTCTATTCTTGACTCTTTCTGATGTTATGATAAATTGCAATTTCTTCAATGACTGATATTACAGTTTGCTAGCTCCCAATGAAGTTTCTGAACCATGCTTGACATTGTGAATTGATTGTTACTTGAGCATAAGAGGTCATATGACAAAATCTATTTATGTTGTTGTTATAAGAATGATCATGATGCCCTCATGTCCGTATTTTATTTTTAACGACACCTCTATCTCTAAACATGTGGACTTATTTTTTGATTTCGGCTTCTGCTTGAGAACAAGCGAGGTCTAAGCTTGGCGGAGTTGATACGTCCATTTTGCATCATGCTTTTATATCAATATTTATTGCATTATGGGCTGTTATACACATTATATCTCAATACTTATGGCTATTCTCTCTTATTTTACAAGGTTTACCATGGAGAGGGCGAATGCCGGCAGCTGGAATTCTGGCTGGAAAAGGAGCAAACATTGGAAACCTATTCTGCACTGCTCCAAAAATCCTGAAACTCCACGAACTTATTTTTGGAATTAATAAGAATTATTGAGCGAAAGAAACACCTGAGGGGGCCCACGCCCTGGCCAGGAGGGTGGGGGCGCGCCCACCCCTACTGGGCGCGCCCCCTGTCTCTTGGGCCCCCTAGTGGCCCTCCAGTGTCCATCTTCTGCTATATGAAGGCTTTTACCCTGAAAAAATCATGGGCAAGCTTACGGGACGAAACTCCGCCACCACGAGGTGGAACCTTGGCGGAACCAATCTAGAGCTCCGGCAGAGCTGTTCTGTCAGGGAAACTTCCCTCCGGGAGGGGGAAATCATCACCATCGTCATCACCAACGATCCTCTCACCGTGAGGGGGTCAATCTCCATCAACATCTTCACCAGCACCATCTCCTCTCAAAACCCTAGTTCATCTCTTGTATCCAATCTTGTATCAAAACCACAAATTGGTACATGTGGGTTGCTAGTAGTATTGATTACTCCTTGTAGTTGATGCTAATTGGTTTACTTGGTGGAAGAGCATATGTTCAGATCCTTAATCCATATTATTACTCCTCTGATTATGAACATGAATATGCTTTGTGAGTAGTTACGTTTGTTCCTGAGGACATGGTTGAAGTCTTGCTATTAGTAGTCATGTGAATTTGGTATTCGTTCGATATTTTGATGGGATGTATGTTGTCTTTCCTCTAGTGGTGTTATGTGAATGTCGACTACATGACACTTCACCATTATTTGGGACTAGAGGAAGGCATTGGGAAGTAATAAGTAGATGATGGGTTGCTAGAGTGACAGAAGCTTAAACCCTAGTTTATGTGTTGCTTCGTAAGGGGCTGATTTGGATCCATATGTTTAATGTCGTGGTTAGGTTTACCTTAATACTTCTTTTGTAGTTACGGATGCTTGCAATAGGAGTTAATCATAAGTGGGATGCTTGTCCAAGTAAGGGCAGTACCCAAGCACCGGTCCACCCACATATCGAATTATCAAAGTACCGAACGCAAATCATATGAGCGTGATGAAAACTAGCTTGACGATAATTCCCATGTGTCCTCGGGAGCTCCTTGCTGATTATAAGAAATTGTCCAGGCTTATCCTTTGCTACAAAAAAGATTGGGCCACCTTGTTTCACTTTGTTTACTTTCATTGCTTGTTACCTGTTACAATTTATCTTATCACAAAACTATCTATTACCTACAATTTCAGTGCTTGTAGAGAAAACATTACTGAAAACCGCTTATCATTTCCTTCTGCTCCTCATTGGGTTCGACACTCTTACTTATCGAAAGGACTACGATAGATCCCCTACACTTGTGGGTCATCAGGGCTCACCGGAGTTAAGGAAGAACCACCTGCAGCGGGGACGGGGGCTCGCCGGAGAGGTACCCCGCTATCTATCTTAGGGTTCAGGGTGGGGGGCCTAGAGGGCTGGCCGGGGCGGCGGTGGGGAGTTGTTTCGGGGTGGCGAGGCGGTGCAGGGGCCGGCGGTTCATCCGGTGGTGGCTGGCGGCTCAGGGGGGTGCAGGTTGAAGATGAACTGCAGGCCCTCCCTAAACTACATGTCAAGCGCCTCTCTGCTACCATTGTGTTCAGTTTCAACAGTAGCATTCAGATTCCACAGTAAATTTCAGTTTCGACAGTTAAGTTCAGAGTCAACAGTTTTTACCTCATCTGTTGTAGTTAGGTGGTTTTTGGTGATGTAAATTTTACATCTATTTTATATCATCTGTTGGAGATGCTATTAGAATCCCGCTTGAGATTGACGATGTCTGTCTTGTGTTGATTCAGCCTTGACGTCTTACGGCTCACCGGAGCTGCTCTAATGACAGAACGATCCATCACAACAGAGCAGTGCTCTGGACGCCGTCTACAGATTCCTCAGATCTTCCTCCACACCTCCGACAGCCACCTCTGCCTCAACTGCTTCAGCGACCAACCCAATGATGCTGAGGTCGACACGGCTACGGCAAAGAGGTTGTACACTTGTTGCATCACTTATTACTATACATTCACGTCGATCCATTAGGGCTATTTTGGTTCAACGAAAAAACATAGCAATAGGGAATTTTCCAATGGCACTCTACTATTCAATTATTCTTGCATTTTGTTGAAAGGAATGAAGCAAAACATCCACCTGGACCTACTTTTCAAAATCCTAAGCATGAAAACAAGACCGAGTGCATTAGTGCCAGAATAACATTCTAACTGTACACGCTTTCATATGGTTTCACTTTATTTTGGCCATGTTTCTTTGCATTCCTCTGCTCTTCCAATTCCTGTAAACCAAACACCCAAGTTGACAGAAATCCTGTGTTTACAAATGCTCTGTTTACCATGTGCATTTTCCTATCCTATTCCGGTGTTTTTCCTATCCCTGCGTTTTAAGACTCATGCAAGCCAAATGAGCCCTTACAGAATTACTTCAGTTATAGGTACATGTCAAAGGGAACTTTGTGTGGTTTGTCCTGCTCCTGCCGCGACGTCGTCCACCTCACCTGAGCTGCTCCATCGACAGAAGCATCCACCAAACCAGACATCACAACTCCTGACCGTCTTTCGCCGCCTCAGATCTCCTTCCCTGCCGCCGGCACCCACCGCAACGGCATCACCATCATCGACTCAGCAGATGAACCTGAGGAGTACACAGGTCCACAAGAGAGGTCGCACTCTTTTGTTTCTGCTTATGTTATGCATTCCTTAAACTTACCTGCAACTTTATCGTCCTGTTCAGCTCTTGGACTCCCAAGTCAGGTCCAAATTAATGTTCACACTTGAGTTATAAATTAGTTGTGGGGCACATATCGAGGCAGCAATGAATAGTATGTCTGTCTAATATCTGGTTCACCTAGGGTATACCTATGTTGTTCATCTTGGGTGGGAAACAAATAGTAAAGCAATCATCATCTGTCTTTTTATTAATTTAAATCAATCATCAGCCCGCTATCATTATTTTTGGATCCATCCACTGGTTGTTACCATCACCCTAAATTTCTGCATGCTCTCCTTACATAATCTCACCATATTTTTTTCGTATGCATGTCAGATATTGTACATAGTCATGCTAAACATGTAGAGAAAAAGAGAAGAGTTTTGCGCGGCAATACAATGTCATGCAGACATCGCTCCATGGTGGGTTCAATGGCAAACCCTCCCCACCCCTCTCCAGATTGTAATCCAGAGGAAGATATTTGTTCTGAGGCGGATTCAGACGCCACTGACCACTCCTATTTACCCCCAAGGTGTTTGCTCTACCTTGGCATGATGATGTTAGTCATATCATGCATATGTTGCCTTGCAGTGCCTACTTTTGACATCATATATGTCATCTGCTTAGTTTAGACATGTTTTGTAATGCCACCCGTTTAGTTTCTATATCATATATGGGAATTATGCAGTCTCATGTCTTTTAGCCAGCCATAATATATGTGAAATGTGCAATGTCATCCTGTTTAACCAGGCATCATATATTTGAATGATATCTTGCCCATCCTTTTCTTCATTATATTTCCATTTGTCGACAATGTTTGTACATTAAACTACTCTTCCTGTGAATCAGCCATTTGGGTGGGAGATGGAAAAATCTGGAGTGAAAACAAGGCCTTCAGAGCAGACAGTGCTACCTGTCAAAGCAGATCTCTTGTTGGGTCGCGATAGCTCCTCAGAGATGGATTCAGAGACAGATGACCAGTCATATTCCCCCACTAACGTGTATGCTCTAACTTGGCACAATTATACTGCTCATATCATGCATATGGTGTCTTGCATTGCATAGTTTAGACATCATATGCACAATATTCAACACCATGTTCTTAGTTCAGACATCATATCGAATGCCCTCTGTTTAGCATATAAATCACATATGTGAATTAAATGATGTGATCCTGATTACTTAGATAACATGTAGGTGAATCATGTCATGCGATCCTGTTTAGTTATTCATCATATCTTTGAATTATGTTATGCTATGCTATCAAGTTTAGATAGACATCATATATGTGAAATTATGTCATGCTATCCGTTTTAGTTAAACAATATACATGTTAACTATTTCATGCCCTCTTTTTTCCACACTATCTATTGCATTTGTCTCTCATACAATGTCTATACATTCAACTATGTTTCCTGTTTATCAGCCATTTGAATTGGAGCGGGTGATGCCAGTATCTAGCGGACTAAAAACACGGTCTTCAAATAAAACAATGCTACCTCTTGGTGGAGATAGCACCCCGGTTGTACAAGCACAAGAACCAGCCCTACCACACATAACCCAAACTCTCGCAGATTGTACCCCTACTGCGATGGAAGAGAACCATCTTCACCCAATCTAACCCCAACCCCAGCCGATAGTAACCCAGTTCCTGTTGACACAGCACCATCTCCATCATAGAGCTCCCAAACAAGAGCAGTTAGTAAGGTAGCTCCAGTGCCCAAAGGGCCAGTACTATCACGGAGAACCCCAACTCCACTAGTTAGTATGCCTATTCCTGTGGAGGAAGCACAACCAGCTAGTCGTAGTTTAGCATCTATCGCATTTGATGTTGTTAAATCGTATGTGCGTATCTTCCCATCTTGGAAATATTATACTAAAGATGAAGGAAAATGCCAGTTGCAGGTGTTTGTCCAGGAGTTATGTGTAAGTAATGTTATTCATGGCAATTACTTTGCTTCGTCCCATACATCCTACCTCCATGATGGTTATAATACAGCTAATTTTCCCATTTTTCTCTATAGAGAAGGACCGATTTGGAAACTCAGGATGAGGTAACCTGTGCTAATACCTCTGCTATCTTCAAGAATGCTTGGTGGCAGTATCGGAATTACCTGAAGAAAACGTACTTCACCGGCAAAGAAACTCATCAAATTCCCTTACATTCTCCTGAGACACATTTACTGAACGATGACTGGGAACGCCTTGTTCTGTACTGGTCTCGAACCAAGAATGTGGTAAGGTCTATGAGCTCATTTTCTATTTTTAAGTATTATATTCTTGCGTCTTATTGTACTCTGTTCATGTAGAACAAGTGCCTAAACCTGAAGAACAAATGTTCTAATTTCAGATTCCATTGCTATCATAGTTCAAAAAAGCGCTAGGCGTTAATTGTGCGTTTTGCCATCGCCTTGCGCTTTACTGACCAAAGCGCATGCTTATGCACAGTTATGCACAGATTAAGCGTAGTTATGTGCAATGCATTTTGCCAAAGCCTAGAGCCTAGGCGCGCTTAAGCGCACGCTTAGGCGCGCCTTTTTTAACTATGATTGTTTTGCTCTTGTATCACTTTATTTACTCATACAAACTTATTTTTAAATTGAAGGATCCAATCGAAACTCCAATGGCACAGCAGGTATGTTCACGCATGTTTCTTTAACAGGTTTGCTCTTATCAATAGCTCTGTTGATTTCAATTTCAATTGTGAATACAGTTGACTTTCATATCATGCACATTACTAGCATCACAATAGAGCCAATAGTGTTGTTGTACATGTAGACCCGTGGTACCCATCTGAAATCTTGTTGTGCCGTGTAGTTTCCCGCGCTTTGTATTCTTTCACTGCTGCTTTGTCTTGAACTGATATGATTTGAACCGTGTCTCTATTTTGATTTGGCAAGACAATGCAATGACCATAGGACATAGATATATGTTTGTTTGATGCTTTTATTATGTACTAGTACTTGGCAACAGAAGTGGTAGTTTAATCCTGTCCACCTTACTAATGAACTGGTTCACCGAAATGAGTTTCATATACTAGTACATGCTAAACTTGTTATGTGTCTGCTTGTTTCTTCTTTTAGAATGCTGACAGAATATTGGGGAAGAGTGCCTTATTAAGCAATGGTAAAGGAAGTAATGCAGATAAGGTTCAGGATACTGACACATCCTTGTTGGTCTCCAACAAAGCTGATAAAATAGCTAAGGAAGACTATCTAGAAGACAGCGAGACAACCCCAAAGTCATGTCTTGGTTTAGTGTTTGAGTTACTGGCCACTACCGCTTGCACAAGCTATTCAAACTCACCATCTGAATCAGTTCGGTTTCTTGAGTCTCAACTACAAGCTGAAAGACATCGGTCAGCTGTGCTGCAACAAGAAGCGGAAGGACTGTGGAAGTCCCTGGAGCATTTAGATTCATACTTTCTCGTGCAACAGCAGGCGTTGGAGGATTTTAGCACCAAACAGGACAAAGCTAATAAGCTTGCTCAGCTTATTGCCAGCATGGTGGATACCCAGGATAATGTTTCTTGAGCTCTTCTGAAGTTGTTTCAGTTATGCTCTTGTTTTGCTGCCGCGTTTACTTGCACTGGTGGCCAATTTTGACGGCCAGTGTATGTAATATGCTGCTTTGTTCCCTATATTTGCACTGGTGGCGAACTTTGATGCCCAGTGGATGTAATATGTGTAATAGCGGTAATAGGCTAGAGTTAATTGCTTGCCTATTTATTTCCTTATTGTCTTGTTTAGTTGTTTGCTTGTAGTCACTGCAGTTATTTTTCTGTGTTTTTCTAGTGGCCACAATAGCCTATTTTTGGTAACTAGGCCAAAATAATCATGGCAACACACGGACTATTGTAACCATGGGCCTCTTACAGGCCGTATGATCCATGGGCCTTCTTCCGGCCGTAGGATCCATTGGCCTTCTATACGGGCCGTAGGATCCATTGTCCTTCTATACGGGCCTTAGGATTCATGGGCCTTCTATGGGCCGTAGGGTCCATGGGCCTTCTATGGGTCGTACGATCCACGGGCCTTCTACGGGCTATACTATTCATGGGCCTCATACGGGCTGTAGGATATACATGGGCCTTCTACGGGGCGTATCATCATTTCGCCAATCATGGGTCGTACTATTCGTGGACCATAACGGGTCGTTAATAGGCCGTATTTGATAACTCTATGAAAACAGCCCAACGGGTTTTTTTGACATGAAAACGGCCCAACGTATTAACTATCCTCAAACGGGCCGACTGTAACGACGGGCTGAATTTGGCCCACAAGCAGAAAATGACAGTAACGGGCCGTATGTAACCGAATGATGCAAATGAGCCCAAGAATCAATGGGCTCTGAGAAGGCTGAAAGATAACTTGGGCTGGAAACGGTCGAATGGAATAACGGGTTGTTAATGGGTATAAAGTGATACACTGTTCATTACGGGTCAGTTTCACCACGGGTCGTTAATGGGCCAAGAGTTACAAAGGGCCTCATATGGGCCGAAAGAAGTCATGGGCCACACATGGGCCGGAAGTGAAAACGGTCTGGAATCATATTGGACGGCCCAGATGACACTACTGGGCCTAATTCGGATAGGGCGTAATGGGCCCTGGGTTAGCGGGCTGTAAATGGGCTATATGTGAACAGGCCGTTAACAGGCTTTCCATGGGCCGGGCCGCCACC
The DNA here is from genome assembly GCF_018294505.1 of Triticum aestivum. Classification (NCBI taxonomy): domain Eukaryota; kingdom Viridiplantae; phylum Streptophyta; class Magnoliopsida; order Poales; family Poaceae; genus Triticum; species Triticum aestivum. The sequence continues at coordinate 497,947,412 of NC_057810.1, forward strand.
TTTTGACCAAGTCAAACGGGCCGGCCTTTTCACAAGAATGGGCCTCTGTTGGGCCGTGCCACGTGTCGCCGTATCATAGGCGCCTTCTATCCAATGAGCAGATGACATCTGTCCCAACGGTGAGCCGACACATGTTTCCTCCAGCCAATGATGATCTTACACGTGGAAAATCCCTATTGGTTGGGGCTGTTAACGGGTTATCGGATCCAAAACCCGACCCGATAGCTTAACGGTGTTCCGTTACGGTGGATGCCACGTGTCGGTCACCCTTGACGAAAGCACTTCTGTGATGCGCGATTTATCGTCATGGAAGTGGACACTTCTATGATGATAATTTTGGTAATGTCATGGAACACTTCTACGACAGCACAGGTATGACTATCTTGATTCTGTCATAAAATCGTCATGGATGTACATGCATGACAAAAAACGCGACCTACTGTGACAAACACGTATCATCACGGAAGTGTTTTTTTTGTAGTGTCGGTCTCTCTACAATGATGAACTATGGCCGAGCAAGAGCGGCACGTGTAGTAGTAGAGCCCCCGACATAGCAGTTCAGGCAGTCGAGTCAAAACTATGTACACGTACATACAACCAAATGCCAAAAAGTACGGCCACATACGTACATACGGGCGAGGTCTCAAACACCTACTCGCTCATTTGTACGACCAGGGATCATGTACATGGAGAGGCAACAGATGGCAACAACAGCGTCCTATTCATCGGAAGCCAATCGGCTGGGTCGAAAAGGAGAAACTGCGTCGTGTTCATGGGGAGGCAACGGAATGCGTTGTGTTCATCGGGAGGCAATAGAATACGTCATGTTCATCAAGAGCCAACCAGCTTGGACGGAACAGCCGAAACAAGGTCTGGCGTATCGCATAAGGGAGTAAACGGCCCTTCTGTTCAACCGTGTACGGTCGAAACGGGGTCCTATTCATCGAGAAGGGTCTGGTGAACCGTAAAACAGAGGAAACCGACTTGTGTTCGGCCGCATGCGGTCGAAACGGGGTCCCGTTCATCCGAAGGGCATACCGCAAAACGAAGGAAATAGACTTGTGTTTGACCGTGTACGGTCGAAACGGGGTCCTATTGATCGGGAGGGGTGTGGCGTACCGCAAAACAGAGGAAACAGACTTGTGTTGGAGCGCCTGATACGTCTCCAATGTATCTATAAGTTTTGATTGTTCCATGCAATTATATTTCCGGTTTTGGATGTTTATGGGCTTTCCTTTACACTTTTATATCATTTTTGGGACTAACCTACTAACCGGAGGCCGAGCCCGAATTGTTGTTTTTTGCCTATTTTAGTGTTTTGAAGAAAAGGAATATCAAACGGAGTCCAAACGGAATGAAACCTTCGGGAGCTTGATTTTTGGAACAAACGTGATCCACAGGACTCGGAGTGGAAGTAAAGAAACAAGGGAGGCGGCCACGAGGGTGCCCGGCGCACCCCCAACCCTCGTGGGCCCCTCAAGCGTCCACCAGCCTACTTCTTCCTCCTACATATACCCACGTACCCCGAAAACATCAGAAGCGACCATGAAAAACTATTTCCACCATTGTAACCTTTTGTATCCGCGAGATCCCATCTTGGAGCCTTCACCGGTGCTCCGCCAGAGGGGGAAACAATCACGGAGGGCCTCTACATCATCCCCAAGGCCTCACCGATGAGTTGTGAGTAGTTTACCATAGACTTTCGGGTCCATAGTTATTAGCTAGATGGCTTCTTCTCTCTCTTTTAATCTCAATACCAAGTTCTCCTCGATCTTCTTGGAGATCTATTTGATGTAACTCTTTTTGCGGTGTGTTTGTCGAGATCCGATTAATTGTGAGTTTATGATCAAGTTTATCTATTAGAAATATTTGAATCTCCTCTAATTTTTTTTATGTGTGATTAAGTTATCTTTGCAAGTCTCTTCAAATTATTAGTTTGGTTTGGCCTACTAGATTTATCTTTCTTGCAATGGGAGAAGTGCTTAGCTTTGGGTTCAATCTTGCGGTGTCCATTCCCAGTGACAGCAGGGGCAGCAAGGCACGTATTGTATTGTTGCCATCGAGGATAAAAAGATGGGGTTTATATCATATTGCATGAGTTTATCCCTCTACATCATGTCATCTTTCTTAATGCTTTACTCTATTCTTTATGAACTTAATACTCTAGATGCATGCTGGATAGCGGTCGATGTGTGGAGTAATAGTAGTAGATGCAGGCAGGAGTCGGTCTACTTGTCACAGATGTGATGCCTATATACATGATCATGCCTACATAATCTCATAATTATTCGCTTTTCTATCAACTGCTCAACAGTAATTTGTTCACCCACCGTAATACTTATGCTATCTTGAGGGAAGCCACTAGTGAAACCTATGGCCCCCGGGTCTATCTCTTATCATATAAGCTTTCTATCTACTTTTATTTGCATCTTTACTTTTCCAATCTATATTATAAAATACCAAAAATATATTTATCTTATCATATTATCTCTATCAGATCTCACTTTCGCAAGTGGCCTTGAAGGGATTGACAACCCCTTTATTGCGTTGGTTGCGAGTTCTTGTTTGTTTGTGTAGGTGCGTGGGACTTTTGAGGAGCCTCCCGCTGGACTGATACCTTGGTTCTCAAAAACTAAGGGAAATACTTATGCTACTATTGCTGCATCACCCTTTCCTCTTCAAGGAAAACCAACGCAAGCTCAAGACATAGCAAGAAGGATTTCTGGCACCGTTGCCGGGGTGGTCTTCGCTCAAGTCAAGACATACCAAGTACCCATCACAAACTCATCTCCCTTGCACTTACATTATTTTCCATTTGCCTCTCGTTTTCCTCTCCCCCACTTCACCCTTGCCATTTTATTCGCCCTCTCTTTCCCTAGTTCGGGGGAGATTATCTTTGATATGGGTAATAATAACATGGAAAATTCTGATGCGCCTGCTGAAGAACCCACTATCTTACATACAAAAAAATTCGAATCGGTAGTGGTAATATTATTGGAAAAGGGGTTATTCAAGATTTCTTTACTTGTGCCAGTGCTTTACCTTCTATGGGTGGTTCTATTCTTCATAGAACTAGTAGTCTTACGGATGCTATCACTATGCTTGTAGTTAAGCTTGAAAGGCAATTTATGCATATGCATCCGTGCATAGAAAGAATTTTCCTGGAATTTTCTAATATTGAGCATTCTTCTGTTAAGCGCGCCACTACTATCTTTTTGGCACACGAGTTTAGATTTATAATAAAAGAGGTCAAGGAAATCTTTGTGCACTATAGGGTGGACGCCGGCCGTCCTCCCATAGAGGCGATCCTCTTTGATCAAGAGGAAATTAGGCATTTTCAATCTTTGGACTATGTTGCTTTTAATGAAAACCTTAGAAAAAATGTTCCTACCAATGTCCTAGTTGATAGAATTTCCGAACTTAATAATGATTTTTCTCTTCAAAACAATGAGCTAGGATACTCTCTGAAGTATAGGCTCACAAAGTTCTGCCAAAAGAATGCTTATAATGATGAATTAGTTGTGCAATATGAAGGGCCAAAGGAGGAACCCATACGTCCTGAGATTGATCTCGGGGACTTTTGTCCCATTAAAATTAGCCCTTTTGATTACTTTTGCTTGCCTCAAAGAAAACTCGCTGCTGAACATAGAGAATATGAGATGATTTTTCGTGATCTATCTTATTATTATGACACTACTTAGATCTATCCTTGCTTTCATGCCTAGTTAGGGGCGTTAAATGATAGCGCTAGTTGGGACGCCACCCAATTTTATCTTTGTTTTTTGTTTTTGCTTATGTTTAGTAATAAATTTTGCATCTACCTTCTATTTATATGTGTTTTCATGTTTTAATTAGTGTTTGTGCCAAGTAGAACCTATAGGATAACCTATGGTGATAGTTAATTTGATTCTGCTGAAAAACAGAAACTTTGCGCACATGAAAATAATTTTAGTAATTCACAGAAACGTGCTTTTCGTTGATTCTTTTTGTTGTAGATCAATAGACAAATTTACTAGGACTTCCTATTTTGGTAGGATTTTTAAAGTTCCAGAAGTATTCAAGAGTTACAGATTGCTACAGACTGTTCTGTTTTTGACAGGCTTTTCGTGTGTTGTTTGCTTATTTTGATGCATCTATGGCTAGTATGTAGGGGTATGAACCATAGAGAAGTTGAAATATAGTAGGTTTAACACCAATATAAATAAAGAATGAGTTCATTACAGTACCTTATGTGGTGGTTTTTCTTTCTTGCACTAACGGAGCTTATGAGATTTCCTGTTGAGTTTTGTTTTGTGAAGTTTTCAAGTTTTGGGTAAAGATTTGATGGACTATGGAATAAGGAGTGGCAAGAGCCTAAGCTCGGGGATACCCATGGCACCCAAATATATTCAAGGATAACCAAAAGCCTAAGCTTGGGGATGCCCCGGAAGGCATCCCCTCTTTTGTCTTCGTCTATCGGTAACTTTACTTGGAGCTATATTTTTATTCGCCACATGATATGTGTTTTGCTTGGAGCATCTTGTATGATATTAGTATTTGCTTTTTAGTTTACCACAATCATCCTTGTTGTACATACCTTTTGGGAGAAACCCACTTGATTGGAATTTATTAGAATACTCTATGTGCTTCACTTATATCTTTTGAGCTAGATAGTTTTTGCTCTAGTGCTTCACTTAAATCTTTTAGAGCACGGCGGTGGCTTAATTTTGTTGAAATTTTTAATCTCTCGTGCTTCACTTATATTATTTTGAGAGTCTTTTAGAACAGCATGGTATTTGCTATGGTTATAAAATTGTTCCTACAATGATGGGCATCCAAGTTGGATATAATAAAAACTATCATAGGAAGTGAATTGGATGCTATGATCAATTTGATACTTGATAATTGTTTTGAGATGTGGAGGTAGTGATATTAGAGTCATGCTACTTGGGTGATTATGAATTTAAAGAATGCTTGGGTTGAAGTTGGCAAGTCCCGTAGCATGCACGTATGGTGAAAGTTGTGTTACAAATTTGAAACATGAGGTGTTCTTAGATTGTGCGTCCTTATGAGTGGCGGTCGGGGACAAGCGATGGCCTTTTCCTATCAATCTATCCCCCTAGGAGCATGCGTGTAGTGCTTGGTTTTTGATAACTTGTAGATTTTTGCAATAAGTATATGAGTTCTTTTTTACTAATGTTGAGTCCATGGATTATACGCACTCTCACCCTTCCATCATTGCTAGCCTCTTCGGTACCGTGCATTGCCCTTTCTCACCTTGAGAGTTGGTGCAAACTTCGTCGGTGCATCCAAACCCCATGATACGATACGCTCTATCACACATAAACCTCCTTATATCTTCCTCAAAACAGCCACCATACCTACCTATTATGTCATTTCCATAGCCATTCTGAGATATATTGCCATGCAACTTTCCACCGTTCCGTTCATCATCATGACACACATCATCATTGTCATATTGCCTTGCATGATCATGTAGTTCACATCGTATTTGTGGCAAAGCCACCATGCATAATTTTTTCATACATGTCACTCTTGATTCATTGCCCATCCCGGTACACCGCTGGAGGCCTTCATATAGAGTCATATCTTGTTCAAGTTTTGAGTTGTATTTCATGAGTTGTAAATAAATAGAAGTGTGATGATCATCATTATTAGAGCATTGTCCCAAAAAAAAAGAGAAAGGCCAAATAAAAAAAGGAAGGCCAAAGAAAAAAAAGAAAGGCCAAAGAAAAAAAGAAAAAGAAAAAAAAGGGGGCAATGTTACTATCTTTTTTCCACCCTTGTGCTTCAAAGTAGCACCATGTTCTTCATATAGAGAGTCTCATATGTTGTCACTTTCATATACAGTGGGAATTTTTCATTGTAGAACTTGGCTTGTATATTCCTACAATGGGCTTCCTCGCATGCCCTAGCTCTTCGTGAGCAAGCAAGTTGGATGCACACCCACTAGTTTCTTTTGTTGAGCTTTCACACATTTGTAGCTCTAGTGCATCCATTGCATGGCAATCCCTACTCCTCATGTTGACATCAATTGATGGGCATCTCCATAGCCCGTTGATTATCCTCGTCAATGTGAGACTTTCTCCTTTTTTGTCTTATCCACACAAACCCCATCATCATATTCTATTCCACCCATAGTGCTATGTCCATGGCTCACGCTCATGTATTGCGTGAAAGTTGAAAAAGTTTGAGATTATTTAAGTATGAAACAATTGCTTGGCTTGTCATCGGGGGTGTGCAAGATGGGAGCATTTTTGTGTGACGAAAATGAAGCATGACCTAACTATATGATTTTGTAGGGATGAAATTTCTTTAGCCATGTTATTTTGAGAAGACATGATTGCTTTGATTAGTATGCTTGAAGTATTACTATTTCTTATATCAATATGAACTTTTATTTTGAATCATTTGGATCTGAACATTCATGCCACAATAAAGAAAATTACATTGAGAATTATTCTAGGTAGCATTCCACATCAAAAATTCTGTTTTTATCATTTACCTACTCGAGGACGAGCAGGAATTAAGGTTGGGGATGCTTGATACGTCTCCAACGTATCTATATTTTTTGATTGTTCCATGCTATTATATTACCCGTTTTGGATGTTTATGGGCTTTACTTTACACTTTTATATCATTTTTGGGACTAACCTACTAACCGGAGGCCCAGCCCGAATTGCTGTTTTTTTGGCCTACTTTAGTGTTTCAAATAAAAGGAATATCAAACGGAGTCCAAACGGAATGACACCTTCGGGAGTGTGATTTTTGGAACAAGCGTGATCCAGAGGACTTGGAGTGGAAGTCAAGAAACAAGATAGGCGGCCAGGAGGGTGCCCGGTGCGCCCCCTACAGGTGGGGGCGCACCCCACACCCTCGTGGGCCCCTCGAGCATCCACCAGCCTATTCTTCCTCCTACATATACCCACGTACCCCGAAAACATCAAAAGCGACCACGAAAAACTATTTCCACCGCCGTAACCTTCTGTATCGAGATCCCATCTTGGAGCCTTCGTTGGTGCTCCATCGAAGGGGGAATCGATCGCGGAGGGCCTCTACATCATCCCCAAGGCCTCTCCGATGAGTTGTAAGTAGTTCACCACAGACCTTCGGGTCCATAGTTATTAGCTAGATGGCTTCTTCTCTCTCTTTGAATCTCAATATACCAAGTTCTCCTCGATCTTCTTGGAGATCTATTCGATGTAACTCTTTTTGCGGTGTGTTTGTCGAGATCCGATGAATTGTGGGTTTATGATCAAGTTTATCTATGAGAAATATTTGAATCTCCTCTGAATTCTTTTATGTGTGATTAAGTTATCTTTGCAAGTCTCTTCGAATTATCAGTTTGGTTTGGCCTACTAGATTGATCTTTCTTGCAATGGGAGAAGTGCTTAGTTTTGGGTTCAATCTTGTGGTGTCCTTTCCCAGTGACAACAGGGGCAGCAAGGTACATATTGTATTGTTGCCATCGAGGATAAAAGGATGGGGTTTATATCATATTGCATGAGTTTATCCCTCTACATCATGTCATCTTTCTTAATGCATTACTCTGTTCTTTATGAACTTAATACTCTAGATGCATGCTGGATAGCGGTCAATGTGTGGAGTAATAGTAGTAGATGCAGGAAGGAGTCGGTCTACTTGTCACGGACGTGATGCCTATATACATGATCATGCCTAGATAATCTCATAATTATTCGCTTTTTTATCAATTGCTCGACAGTAATTTGTTCACCCACTATAATACTTATGCTATATTGAGAGAAGTCACTAGTGAACCTATGGCCCCCGGGTCTATCTCTTATCATATAAGCTTTCTATCTACTTTTATTTGCATCTTTAGTTTTCCAATCTATATTATAGAATACCAAAAATATATTTATCTTATCATATTATCTCTATCATATCTCACTTTTGCAAGTGGCCTTGAAGGGATTGACAACCCCTTTATTGTGTTGGTTGCGAGTTCTTATTTGTTTGTGTAGGTGCGTGGGACTTTTGAGGAGCCTCCTACTGGATTGATACCTTGGTTCTCAAAAACTAAGGGAAATACTTACGCTACTATTGTTGCATCACCCTTTCCTCTTCAGGCCTCGTTTGTTTAGCATGGATTGGAGGGGTTTGCAGAGGATAAACCCCGCGAGGCCCAAAATCCCCGCAAATACCTGTTGGCCCATTTGGTAGCCACGGTTTGGACGGCCCAATCCCCTCCATTCCCTTTCGACCCACCTGTTCCCACGTGGTTCAGAACCCTCGAGGCCCCCCTCGAGGATTTGGTCGCCCGCCTCACGCCGCCGCCGACTCCTCCCGACCCGAGACGCCGCCGCCGACTCCTCCCAAGACGCCGCCGCCGACTCCTCCCCAATACGCCGCGCCGCTCGACGCCGGCGATCTCCTCCGACATAAGTCGTCGTCTCCCCTCCCCTCCCCCCTCCTCTCCCGGGAGAAGTCTTTGCCGTGGCTGCCACCTCCCGCAGCCCTCCGTCCGCCTCGTCCTCACCGGCGAGCACGCCAAGAACGGCGTATCCTACCCTAACCCTACCTGGCTAGCTCGCCAAGGACGGCGTCCTCTTCTAGCCCCTCTTATACCCTAATCGTAGCTCGTCTGATGCATCTAAGGGGATAAAAGGAGAGGAGCGGCGTCCCTTTTTTCTTTTTTTTGCATGGGAAGCGTGCGGACGCCATTGTACATGATAGTTGTTCAGCCATCATCTCAAGCCAGATGTTGGAGAGCAAAGAAATAAATGAGTATCCAGGGAGGAGAGGAGTTGAGACTTGTAGTAGTAACTTGTTAAGATAGCAAGAAAGAAGCATGCACAAACTAGGTACATTTTAGATTCATCTCATCATCATTATGTAACTTGAGACTTTGGATTTCATAATTGGTTGTGGATGCTGGGTAAGCTCAATGTCAGTGCTCTTCTGTCAACTCGCATGCTGCGTACTCCCCTCATAATGTGAGATATTTTCCTATGTAGTCTTTCCATATTATAGCAAGGGTGCGGGTACTCTGAATTGCTCTTTGCACAAAGGAAAAGCTATCTAGATGACATACCACATCTGAACAGATGTCTTCCATGCTACTTTTTTAGCAGCAGAGATAAATAAGAGCCTGTGATGGTGATTTCTGGACCGTGTGAATTGTATTAGTGATGGTGATGGTGATGGTCTGATGTTGTAACTGTTATCCGTATGTGCGGTGAGCCTGTGACCATGGACAGCACAAGTTACAAGTCTAATTTCTGTGCACTTTTAGTGAAGCAAATAGTCCTCTAGCTAGCTAGCTAACTTGGTCTTGTATTGATGGTATCACGCAGATTGGTTCTTATTTCTGTCATTCATTTATTATCTAGCTAGCTAGCATTTCCATTGAACTGAATCTATGTAATGGACCTTGCTAACTTGTTCTCCCTCCATGGACTTGCAGCCTCTTCCATGCTCAACCACCATCAGCCTCCTTAACCCTGACCGAAGAGCTGGCCTTTTCCCCGGTAAGATGTAACTTTTGGTTAATTCTCCGTGAGTGTTGGTGGAACAATTTAGTAGGGATGTTTGTTTCTATAGTATATATGAATGATTGTGTGTCATCTTACATGCTGCTGGTATGTTCTTATTTTGACAGAGGCCTGCTGCTTGGATTCTTGTTGGGGTGGACGAGTTGCCTCCATCTTGGGATCCAGTTGTCACGCCTAAATTCGGTAATATACACCAACTTTTTGGCCTCTTGACCTTATTACTATCATGTCTTAACCGAAGTACTATATCCTACTTGATGGCTCTTGTAGTCTTACTATGTATGTATGTCTTATTAATAATTTGCTTCAAGTCAAGTAAACCATGAAATGTAGTTCTTATTTGTTGCTTCCCGATTCTAGTTTTAGTGCCGAGATGAACTCCGAGATTATCGATCGAATTAGGAAGAGGAGAAGCGAGGATGATGAAGATATGATGTCCTTTATTCTGCCCGTATTGCATCGAATGCGTAGTAGAGGGCCAATCGAGAGAACTCAGTGACATAGCTCCATCTTATATGGCAAGAAGCGGGTTGATGATATCCTTAGAGGCCATGTGAAGAATTGCCTAGTAGCTTATAGGATGGAGCCACGTATCTTCCGGCTTTGGCATCTTACCTTAGAAGAGAAAATCTGATATCGGATAAAAGAATTAAGGTGGAGGAGAAGTTAGCCTTTTTCTTGTACATGGTGTCTCACAACGCATCTTATGAAGATCTTCAGCTAGAATTTCAGCATAGTGGACAAACATGTTGGCACACTGCATTCAATCGAGAACCAAGTGAAACTTCCCGCAGCTGCCGCAGTTCTTCACAATATCATCAAAATGGAGAATGGTGACGAGACTTGGCTTGACAACCAGCCCGATAACATAGCGCCAAATGTTTTTGTTGATCTCCCGAATGGCGACGAGAATAACTATGGGAACAACGACTTAGGGAACACTCTAAGGGATGAAATAGTAATGCAAATGTGGGAAAACTTGATGACTGTAAGTTCTAGTGTAGTGCATTTTGTCTTTGCAAAACTTGATGACTTGTATTCCATTCTTTTGTAATCAATCTTATTTTTGAGCAGTCTAAGTTTGATAAATCATTTCTTTTATATATACAGTCGTGGCCAGAAATAGCCAAGTTCCAGAATAAGCCCTTTCCCCTCTACGATAAGCTTGGTGATCTGTATGATGGTGAGTTACTAAGTTGAATGGATTTTAATTTCCTCTCTTTTTGTTGACCTTTATAATGAATTTTCATTTCATTGTTGTGTGGCCTTGAATGATAACTTGGGTGTTTGTGCAGGGCATATAGCAGAAGGTAACTTCAATTTCACATCAACTGAGGTTACAGAAGTGAGTGATGGTGATCTCGAAGTTGAAAGAGAGAAGACTTCTTTCTCTTTTGACCTAAATCAATACGGTGATGATTTACACATGTATGATGATCCAAGAGATGCCGCCCCAAGTGATGGTCCAAGTGATGCTGCCCCAAGTGATGGTCCCAGAGGTGCTGCCCCAAGTGATGGTCCAAGAGGTGCTGCCCCAAGTGATGGTTCAAGAGATGCCACACAAAGAGGTGGTGTTGCTACTTCAAATAACAAGCATGTGAAGGAATCAAAGAAGGGTAAGAAGCGTGATGATCCTATGGTGGAAGTGATGTCACAATATGTGGAGATAAAACAGAAGCAAGCGGAGGAGGAGTCTGCTCTATTGGCCGGGGCAAAAAATGCCCAAGAATTCTCCATCAGCAAGTGCATTGCTGTTTTGCACAAGATGGAAAGTATCCACCGCGATGAAAGAGCCACTGCCTACAAAGTGTTCAAAAGTGTTGAGAACCGTGAGATCTTTCTTAATTCTGCCGCCGAAGATGAAGAGAGTGTTGCAGTGTTTCTTCAGAGCGAAATGGCAGAATTGACTCAACATACTTAAGGTAAGCTACCTTGTTCCTATTAGCATCTGTATATTCTGGTCACTTCAGTTTTAGACTAGTTCTACCCAAAAAAAGAGGATACAATTGATGTGGATCCAAGAAAACTACCCTTGACCTTTTGATTCAAGGGTCTATATATATGTTAATTCATGATTAGCTCAACTAGCTTAGCTCTCGCGGCTGATTGCTTTGTGCAGGACGTACTATATAGCAGCTGCTGCTTTTTTTCCTTGTAAGAAGTATTAATATATGGTTGTTGGTCGCTTTTGTAGTTTGCATGATTTTCTTGGAATATTATTGTACACTGAATTTGTACATGGAAAATGAATTTGGTCTTGTCCCAGCTTCTAATGAGTAAAATGAATTTGTACATGGAAAATTTCTTTGCTACTCCAGAGTGTGTACACTGAAAATTTGATACCATTGTACACCGAAAATCAAGAGTACAAATTTGCCTGCTTGATCTTGCTCCTTGCTTGCTTGCTGTTAGAACAAAACAGGAGTAGTATTGAACTTCAATAAAATTGTTGATCTTGTGTACAAATGCCATTAAATCAGGAGTAGGATTTTCTGTAGCTCCAATATAAATTCAGTATTGCTGTAGCTTGTATTTGGCTGTGCAGTGTTATCTGTATTGCTTGTATTAGTAGTACCATCTGTATTGTTTGGAGTACTCCTGTTTGCTTGCTGCGCACCTACAAAAAGAAAATGAAGAAAAAATCAAATTAATGTTGCTTGCTGGAAACTTTGCTTTAATATATACAGCTTGTTTCTTGCTAGCAGTACAATGCTCCTACTACAAGTACAATACTCCTTGCTTGTTCTATTCCTGAAACTTGCTGTACTACATGCCTACTTATGTTCCAGAAGGCACTCTAATGTTCATCTAGCAAAACTTATAGTTATAAGTTATTCTGAAGGCACTCTAATATTCATCTCTTTTTGTTTCATCAGGTTCTCAAGCACCAAAAGAAGCAACAATAAACAAGCTGGAGGGATAACTTTCTCTCAGATTCTCAAAGATAAATGATCATGACACCAAAAGATTGATATATCTTTGCTGCAAAATTATATTGGGGCTATGATGAATTGTTGTTGCTGTGAAAGATCATATTGTCATGATAAATTATGATTCCTGGGATTTGGGATTCGAAGTCATGTTGTTATGATAAATTATGATGTTGTTGTGATGATATATTGATTTTGAGTCATGCAAAATTATGTTGCTGCTAGGAAAAACTACTGCTAAATTATTCCCCTCTAGCAGTTTTTCTCATTTTTATTAGGTGGCCTTTACAATTCTGTAGCAAGGATATAAGGGAGTTAGTTACATTGTAAAAATTGAATTTTTAGATGATCTACACCATGTTATGTCAATTTGACAAACCCTGCCTACCAAACAGAAACTTTAAACGAAGAGGATTGGGGATGAAGGGGTTTTGGAAATTCAAGGGGTTTTGAGGGGATTGGGTGGAAGGGAGGGATTCACCAAATCCTCCCAAATCCCCGCCTCTGAAATCCTCCCAAATCCCTTTGTGCCAAACGAGGCCTCAAGGAAAACCAACGCAAGCTCAAGACGTAGCAGCGCCTACGGTCGAAACGGGGTCTTGTTCATCCATCGTCTACTGCCTGGCTGCAGCTTCCACCTGCTACTGTTCATCCACCGTCGACTTCCTCCAACCTCCACCTGCTATTGTTCATCCATCATAGACTTCCTCCAGCCTCCACCAGCTAATGTTCATCCACGGGGTCCTGTTCATCCAGCCTCCACTGGCTACTGCTCAACCAGCCCTCCACGGGGTCCTGTTCATCAACCGGCCACCGGCTACTGTTCATGGAGCCTCCACGGGGTCATGTTCATCCACCCTCCACCGACCTCCTCTATCGGGGTCATGTTCATCCAACTGCAACGGCCTACTACCACCATGGGGTCATGTTCATCCAACCGCCACCGAGAACTATTCTTCCAAACCCAACCACATATGCCTCGACTCGTTCAACCAACCCCCACGTTCACTATTCATCAAGAGGCAGCAGGTTCAATCAGCTTTAGTTAGCAGCAGTAATGAAGGAATCCCTCAATCGGGTTCAGTTAACAACAACGGATCGATCGGGGTTCAGTAACGTAGCTAGTGCAATCGCTCGGGTTCAGTTAGAGCCCAACGCCTCGCTTGGGTTCAGTTAGAGCGCAACGCCTCGCACACATGCGCGTACGTGTACAAGAGAAACGCGCAAACCTCCATGCATCGCTCGGCTCCGACCACCCACCATAATAGGGAAATCCCTGAAATTTTCCTCGCCCTCGCTTCTACCATGGTTTTTCCCATCATGGACGGCCCAAAGAATGTCATGCAGGTGCGTCTCCGTCCCGCCCAGGACGAAAAGCCATTTTCTGTCCTAATTTCTTGTCATAGAAGTAGGAGCCCGCCAAATATATGATGATACCGGGTTTTGTCAGAATTATCGTCATAGAAGTGTCATAAGCATGACAGGAAAAAATCGTTTAGCCCAAAATGTCACGGATGTGTCTTTTTTTTGTAGTGGTAGCACATGATATTCTTACATACAGGAGAATATGAGGTCCTCCTTCATCTTAGATGCTACGGTAATACGAGCTTCGAGGTTGTTGGATATGGGATCCAAGGACATGTGAGTAGTTTTTGTACAAATTGTGTGCAATTCTCAAACTCATTAAGGTTTCCTGTAAAGATATTAAGACATCATGTGAGCTGTTATATCTCAGATCTACAAGGTCCAAGCAACTCGTATCATCATATAGCATCTAAGGTGTGGGGGCACATGATATTCTCCCGGGGAGGGAGGTGCACAACCAATCAGTGTTTGGGAGGGTGGGGACAAATATAATGTTCAAAAAATATAGTCTAAACAATACTAAGCAGAGCTTCACAATTTTATCTAAGGTAGAGGGGTTAACCCCCAACAATCTACATAGCTCTGCCTATGCAAGAGGTGTAGTGCTAGCGTCTATGTGTGAGAGAGACGACGCGAGAAAGCGAGGTCAATCGAGTTATTTATAGAGGGAGAGATCAAGGGAGTGTGGCCTAGCGTACACTCAAATGTTAAAGGCAATACACCAAGATATTGTGCAGTGAAGCTGTGGTGAGGGCTGGAGGGAGATATTTACCGAGAGAGTGATCTACATAGACTTTGTGTGTGCGCGCACGGTCAAGGTGTTTTACAAAGGCAACACATGTGTCTTGAGAGAGAGAGAGAGAGAGAGAGAGCATTTGTACTGGAGGGCACAACGAGGTTGTGTGTGAGAAATACATTTGTTGAGAGTGTGAGGGCGAGAATCACATAAATGGAGATTGAAATAATGATCCCTTTAATTCAAGAACTTATCATAAATCACCGAGCCTTTTGGAATAACCAGTAATTTGCAAGGAAAATACGGGCATTGTAATACATACAGATTTGTTCGGCAATTTAAAGATTCCTTTCATATTCTCGAATGGTAGGAGCCAACGGCGTACCAGCCAGACCCGAGCTTGTGTTGATCCTCAAAAAAGAAAAAAGAAATCGGGCTCGTGTCTTTCTGCTGGAGTGTGTGGTACACACATTAGCCAACCCCAACCACTCGAGCCTCCATGTTTCAAGTCGAAATATTTGGCGGTCAAAATTCCAGCCCTAGGAAATTCCCCTCATATCCCCAGTCCATAATGACTACTGATGAACAATGGAGGGATGCTTTAGTAACTAGACAATGTTACCTACCGTGCCAAGCACAGTTCAATTCCCTCAGTCGCCGCTACCAAAGGTCACCCATCAACTCCATTGCCTAGTACTAATAGGAGTACTACACCGGGACAAGCACAGAATTGAGCCCCGTGTGTTCGTCCCTAGTACTCGAGTTAATATATGAGGCAATGCACTGGTACGAAGGGATTATCCTTTTACTTTGCATATATAACTTGTCTGAAGTCTAACTAAGCAAAATGTTTGACCAAATCCTTTCTTAAGAAATATTAACATCTACAACAGTAAAGATGTATTGCTTGAAAATTTATTGCGTGATGCAGGTTACAATATTGTTTTGATTCCTGGATTTTAAATTTCAGAAAATTCATAAGTGACCTAAATTTCATGAAACTGAGCATGATCTCATGATATGGCACAAATATGTTGTCGTAATTTTTTTTGTTCAATTTTAGACAAGCTACTTATGAAAAGTTGCACAAATGAAGAGCCAAGGTATTTTGGAACAAAGACATGTCATGTTAACGCGAACGCTTTCACTATTCAAACCGTGGGCGTTTACATGCCGCCACAAGTCCCGCTTCTCATCGGTAGGTGTCATCTGAGCAAGCGTGTAAGTCGACCAGAGGCGCGCGAGCAGACCGTTGCGCCGGCTGAATGGGAAGCGTGCGAGCAAGCCGTTGTGCAGGCTCACCGGGAGGCGAGCCCTTTGACCAGGCTCTGCCGCCCACCTTTGTTCCAACTGCCCCCACTTTTAATGGCGCCCACCGCAGTTTAAAATCACCCATGCACTACCCAGTATTGCTACAATATTCTCTCTTCCTATCTGATTCTCCTATCATCTACCTCCAACCAGGCTGACCTAATCGTATGCCATGCCACATCATGATGGTATGTCCTTAGTCTTCCAGTTTCCTGAGGAAGACACCCGGTCGGAGTCTCAAGAACATAAGGCGCTTTGGGACAAGCTTGAACTGGCCTTGCAGGAAGACGTCGCACATGTCCCCGCTCCCGTTCCGGCTCCCGTCACCCCAACTGCACCAATGCCCATCCCTGTGGCATTGATGCGCTGGGAGCCGCACATTGTCACCGAGCTTGATGCCACGGGGTTCCACAAGGTCCCCACCGACTTTCATGTGCCCATGCACCTGCAAGCGCATGCGCCTAGGCATGCACTAACGCGTGCGCCCGTACCGGTGCTCGTGCACATGAATGTCTCCGTCGCGTCGTTGCTAGCGCCTGTGCTTGCAAGGGTGCCAATGCCCCCTCAGTGGCATGGACCGCCGCCGTCGACCACTTCCTTGCACCAACGCCAGTCACCGTCCTCCCGCCAGTTGACTCGCTCCTGGAGACTGAAGTCCAGAACATTTTGGCCTTCCTTGAAGCTAGGGCCAACATCCAGGAGTACGCCAACAACGACGCAAGACGCCGCCATCGTCATCGTTGTTGATCAGTGGCCCGACAACACACATGCACGGCAGAGGAGCCGCTTCCCACCGCAAGACGCCCACGCCGCCATCGCATAATCTAATTTTTCCATGAAAAACATTTGGATTGCCATGCTAAAATCTAAACATTTGGGATTTATCATTTCCGTTTATTTTAGTTCGATCGTCGTATGAATGTAAATTCGGAGTCAGACTAAATGAAATCTATGGTTTGATTGATTGAATGTTTTGCTAGAGCCGTATCAAATTAAATATAAAACATCATCAAGCCACATGTATTCCTTCTCATTGCAAACATTTCACATTAAATACCTTGCCAATTCCAAATATTTTTTTAGGGAAGTCAATTCCAAATACTTGTAGGGCGTGACCAGTCCCCTTGTTCGAGCACTAGGAGATACATCTATTTATCCACACATTTAATTATTACGGAGTGGTAGACAAATAGTACTACAACTAGCCTAACTTGTCCGTCACATAACGATTGTTCCTAAACTTGTTACATGTATAATACTATTAATATGTGAAACTGGTGCCGTAACTTGTGAACGCATCCAGATATGGTCAACGGCAGCATTGCCCGCACGTTCTTCGTCTTTGCCCGTGCGTCTAAACATAGAAGGGAAGGAGAGAGAGAGAGAGAGAGAGAGAGAGAGAGAGAGAGAGAGTAGACATGGAACCCACCAGTAAGTGAAGGCGAATAGTACGTGCTAATGAGCCGGTCCCACTAATGTACTATTATCCATTAAATAGGTTGTGGTAATATAAAAACATTATGTCAACAAAGGGGGGTACAACAAACGTTGCCTATTGACGTGCGGCTTGAAGGCCCTGGTCGCATGTTTGATCCTCGTCCTTTTTCATTTTAAATTTTTAATTTATATATGGGTCCAAATTTGTTCCATAACAGGTGGCACTACATGAATTAGACACTTTGCCGTCTGCCATTGCTGACGGCAAAGGCATGCCTGGCGGACGGCAAAGGCCTTTGTCGTCAGCCAGCAGACGGCAACAGGTCCGGCTAAATAAACTACGGCAAAGGCCTCTTTGTCGTCTACTGGCAGACAGCAAAGAGCCTGGATGGCACACGTGGCAGCTTAGGTCTGTTAAGGGGTTAACGACGTGCTTTGTCGTCAGCTAGCACATGACAAACATCTTTGCATCTTTGCCATCTGGGGGCGAACGGCAAAGATTGTTGGTTTTTGGGTTCCGCAAACCCTTGGTAGGTTCGAACTCTGGGGTGCGTGCGGAGATCTCAACCTACCCAGCCTGCCTACCCGTGATCCTCACAGCCTAGCGCGTTGAGCTCAAAGGGACAGAGAGACACAACAGTTTATCCTGGTTCGGGCCACCTTGTAGTGTAATACCCTACTCCACCTTTGTGGTGGATTGCCTCGAGGGGTTGAGGATGAACTAGTACAGTGGATGAACAGCCTCAGGAGGTGAGGTGTTCTTGAGCTCAAGTTAGCTGGTGAGATGGCGAGGGAGGAATGGATTTGATCCCCCTCTATGGTGGTGGCTAAGCCCTATTTATAGTGGACTTGGTCCTCTTCCCAAATGTTGGCGGGAAGGGATCCCACAACGGCCGGATTTGAAGGGAGAGAATAAGTACATCCTATCCTGACTGAAGTGGACTTCGCCTGCAAAAGCCTCTGGTCGTGACGCTCCGGTGGGCTCGGTGATGACCTACGTCCTGCCGTCCTGGTGGTCTTGGTCTTGTTGCACCAGAATGGAAACCTTTGGTTGATTCCTCGGGACTCCACACCAGTTGCTTGCCTCCCTTGCACCAAAGAAGAAACTGGTACTCTGCTCCCGCTGGCGCCCGCCTAGCCTTGGTCGTCACGACTCGCGTCAGCTGAGCCTCGTGAGGTGCTCCTTGCATGGAAATCTCCGCTCCTCGGGAGCCATCCTGGGGAAGCTGATCCCCCTGGAGGTCTTGGTGTTGTCCGCCTCGCGAGGCTTGACCCCTCGCGAGGGTCTTGAGTTGTCGATGCTGAAGCTGGGTCATACCAGGCCGTCGATGGAGCCACACCGTGGGTCGCAGGCAGGAAAGTTTGGGTACCCCCATATCTAGAACACCGACAGTAGCCCCCGGGCCCAAGGCACGCTCGGACTTGGCTTCTAGTCGAAGCCAAAGGGCAAGTGCAAAGCACCGAGGGCCCTAACCACCTGTGGCCTTGGACGACGCATGGAGATTGATGGGACGTGGGCATCTCACTTCCCCATGCTGCCTCAGCAACTGTACGACTTGACGAGTCGATGCTGCATGCAGGGGATCATCATTGTGCGAGGTTGTGGAGGCCGGCGGTTGGCCTCCCTCTTGCTATAAATGAGGGGGAGCAGATCCCCCCCTTCTCATCTCTTCCTCTGTCTTCTTGCTGCTCGTCTCTTCTTCTTCTCCACCTTGCTATAGCATCCATGGCGCCGACGAGGAGGCTCTCTGCTGCTGAGAAGTGGAAGGCTCCCAAGGAGGGGCAGGCTTCTCCTCCGCCCAATGGGGGTTGCGGCCATCCCCGCAAGCATGCCGCGACCTCGGCGGCGGCCCCCAAGGGGCGCGAGCACGCATCTCCAAGGGTCGGCGTCTCCCTTGGCATCCGTGGTGGTGCTTCTTCTCGTGGCGGGGGTCACCGCCCCCGGGGCAGCCCCACGACGAAGGGAGGCGCGCTGTGGTTGCACGCCCTCCTCGATCGCGCTTCTCCTTGCTAGACATGCTCCCAGAGTTTGTGGATTGGTCGGAGAGGCCCGCCGGCACCTCGTTCTGGCTCTTGCGCTTCTTCTCCGATGAACTGCCGTCCTCGGGGCTCGACGGCCTCTGGCTGCAGGCCGACGGCTGTTGCAGCAGGGCCTCGTGGGTGGGGGCTGAGGTCGCCGCCACAGGCAGCATGGTCCTGACCCTTGGCTGGCAAGCGTTCGCCCGTGCATGAGGCTTGAGTGGGAGGTGCACCCTCCACTTCAAGTACGACGACCTTGTGACCCTCTTCCCGAGGGTGTTCAGGGAGGACGGCCGCTGTGTGGGGTGCTTCCCAGAAGACGGCAGTAATAATGAGCTTGGCCTTGATGTCGGCCGCACCAGTGGCGGGGTTGAGCTTGGCCTTGACAACGTCCACTCCTCCTCCCGCAGTGGCAGCTCTTCCTTGGGCGAGAGATCGAGCAGCGGCGGCTACGATCGACCTCCGTGCTGTTGAGCTTGGATCGAGGGAGGCAGCGGATCATCTCACTGCCTGGTCCCGGTGAAGTAGGAGGAGCCCGGCCTGAGCTTTGGGCTGCCGAACTTGGACTCAAGACCTGCCGCGGCCCTACGGGCCACTTTTGTTTGACCTTTCCTTTCTTCTGCAATTTTGAAAAAAGTAGGGTGCCCTGCTGGGGTGTGTAATGAACTATGGCAGTTATGCCCTTTTATGCTATGCTTATTATCTTAATGATCTGCCATGATGTCTGTATTCTAGGTAGGCAAGGGTAGGATAACTTAGCTTGACATGTTTGCGGTAGCTTCCTGCTACGTCTTGAGCTTGCGTTGCTTTTCCTTGAAGAGGAAAGGGTGATGCGGCAATAGTAGCGTAAGTATTTCTCTCAGTTTTTGAGAACCAAGGTATCAATCCAGTAGGAGACTCCTCAAAAGTCCCATGCACCTACACAAACAAACAAAGAACTCGCAACCAACGCAATAAAGGGGTTGTCAATCCCTTCACGGCCACTTGCGAAAGTGAGATCTAATAGAGATAATATGATAAGATAAATATATTTTTGGTATTTTATAATATAGATGCAAAAAGTAAAGATGCAAATAAAAGTAGATTGGAAGCAAATATGATAAAAGATAGACCCGGGGGGCATATGTTTCACTAGAGGCTTCTCTCAAGATAGCATAAGTGTTATGGTGGGTGAACAAATTACTGTCGAGCAATTGATAGAAAAGTGAATAATTATGAGATTATCTAGGCATGATCATGTATATAGGCATCACGTCCGCGACAAGTAGACCGACTCCTACCTGCATCTACTACTATTACTCCACACATCGACCAACTCCTGCCTGCATCTAGAGTATTAAGTTCATAAGAACAGAGTAACGCCTTAAGCAAGATGACATGATGTAGAGGGATAAACTCATGCAATATGATATAAAGCCCATCTTTTTGTCCTCGATGGCAACAATACAATACGTGCCTTGCAACCCTTTCTGTCACTCGGTAAGGACACCGCAAGATTGAACCCAAAGCTAAGCACTTCTCCCATGGCAAGAAAGATCAATCTAGTAGGCCAAACCAGACTCATAATTCAAAGAGACTTGCAAAGATAACTCAATCATACATAAAAGAATTCAGAGGAGATTCAAATATTTCTCATAGATAAACTTGATCATAAACCCACAATTCATCGGATCTCGACAAACACACCACAAAAAGAGTTTACATCGAATAGATCTCCACAAGAGAGGGGGAGAACATTGTATTGAGATCCAAAAAGAGAGAAGAAGCCATCTAGATAATAACTATGGACCCGAAGGTCGGTGGTAAACTACTCACAACTCATCAGAGGGGCTATGGTGTTGATGTAGAAGCCCTCCATGGTCGATTCCCCCTGCGGTGGAGCGTCGGCGAAGGCTCCAAGATGGGATCTCACGGATATAGAAGGTTACGGTGGTGGAAATTGTGTTTCATTGGCTCCCTGGATGTTTTTGGGGTACGTAGGCTTATATAGGAGGAAGAAGTACGTCGGTGGTCACCCGAGGGGCCCACGAGACAGGGGGCGCGCCCTATAGGGGGGCGCCCTACCCTCTCGTGGCCACCTCGGCTGCTTCTTGACTTGCACTCCAAGTCCTCTGGATCACGTTCGTTCCAAAAATCATGCTCCCGAAGGTTTCATTCCGTTTGGACTCCGTTTGATATTCCTTTTCTTCGAAATACTGAAATAGGCAAAAAAACAGCAATACGGGCTGGGCCTCCGGTTAGTAGGTTAGTCCCAAAAATGATATAAATATGTAAAATAAAGCCCATAAACATCCAAAAGGGGTATATAAAAGCATGGAACAATCAAAAATTATAGATACGTTGGAGATGTATCAAGCATCCCCAAGCTTAATTCCTGCTCGTCCTCAAGTAGGTAAATGATAAAAACAGAATTTTTGATGTGGAATGCTACCTAGCATAATTCTCAATGTAATTTTCTTTATTGGGGCATGAATGTTCAGATCCAAATGATTCAAAATAAAAGTTCATATGGACATAAGAAATAGTGATACTTCAAGCATACTAATCAAAGTAATCATGTCTTGTCAAAATAACATGGCCAAAGAAAGTTATCCCTACAAAATCATATAGTCTGGTTGTTGCTCTATCTTCATCACACAAAGTATTTAATCATGCACAACCCCGATGACAAGCCAAGCAATTGTTTCATACTTTAATAATCTCAAACTTTTTCAACTTTCACGCAATACATGAGCGTGAGCCATGGACATAGCACTATATGTGGAATAGAATGGTGGTTGTGGAGAAGACAAAAAGGAGAAGATAGTCTCACATCAACTAGGCATATCAACGGGCTATGGAGATGCCCATTAATAGATATCAATGTGAGTGAGTAGGGATCGCCATGCAACGGATGCACTAGAGCTATAAATATATGAAAGCTCAACAAAAGAAACTAAGTGGGTGTGCATCCAACTTGCTTGCTAACAAATACCTAGGGCATTTTGAGGAAGCCCATCATTGGAATATACAAGCCAAGTTCTATAATGAAAAATTCCCACTAGTATATAAAAGTGATAACATAGGAGACTCTCTATCATGAAGATCATGGTGCTAATTTAAAGCACAAGTGTGGAAAAAGAGATAGTAGCATTGTCCCTTCTCTCTTTTTCTCTCATTTTCTTTTTTTATATTTTTTATTTTTTCCTTTTCTATTTTTTTCTTTGGCCTTTCTCTTTTTTTGGCCTTTCTCTTTTTTTTCTTTTTTTTTGTAAAATCCGAAGTCTCATCCCGACTTGTGGGGGGATCATAGTCTTCATCATCCTTTCCTCACTGAGATAATGCTATAATTAATGAAGATAGTCACACTTTTATGGATTTACAACTCAAAGCTAGAACAAGATATGACTCTATATGAATGCCTCCGGCGGTGTACCGGGATATGCAATGAATCAAGAGTGACATGTATGAAAATTATGAAGATGGCCTTGCCACAAATACAATGTCAACTACATGATCATGCAAAGAGCAATATGACAAAAGTAATGTGTGTCATATGAACGGAACGGTGGAAAGTTGCATGGCAATATATCTCAGAATGGCTATGGAAATGCCATAATAGGTAGGTATGGTGGGTGTTTTGAGGAAGGTATATGGTGGGTGTATGGTACCGGCGAAAGTTTCGCGGCACAAGAGAGGCTACAATGGTGGAAGGGTGAGGGTGCGTATAATCGAGGGACTCAATATTAGTCAAAATAACTCATATACTTATTGCAAAAATCTAGAAGTCATCAAAAACAAAGTACTACGCGCATGCTCCTAGGGGGATAGATTGGTAGGAAAAGACCATCGCTCGTCCCCGACCGCCACTCTTAAGGAGGACAATCAATAAATAAAATTGTGTTCCAACTTCATCACAAAGCGGTTCACCATACGTGCATGCTACGGGAATCACAAACCTCAAAACAAGCATTTTTCATAATCACCTCAACTAGCATGACTTTAATATCACTACCTCCATATATCAAAAAAATTATCAAGTATCAAATTGACCATAGCATCCAATTCACTTTCTATGATAGTTTTTATTATACCCAACTTGGATGCTCATCATTCTAGGACCAAATTTGTAACCATAGCAAATACCATGCTGTTCTAAAAGACTCTCAAAATAATATAAGTGAAGCATGAGAGACTAGCAATTTCTTCAAAATTAAGCCACCGCCGTGCTCTAAAAGATATAAGTGAAGCACTAGAGCAAAAACTATCAAGCTCAAAAGATATAAGTGAAGCACATAGAGTATTCTAGCAAATTATAATCAAGTGGGCTTCTCCCTAAAGGTGTGTACAGCAATGATGATTGTGGTAAAATAAAAAGCAAAGACTAATATAATACATGATGCTCCAAGCAAAACACATATCATGTGGCGAATAAAAACATAGCTCCAAGTAAAGTTACCAATGAACAAAGACGAAAGAGGGGATGCCTTCCCGGGCATCCTCAAGCTTAGGCTTTTGGCTATACTTGAATATCTTGGGGTGCCATGGGCATCCCCAAGCTTAGGCTCTTGCCACTCCTTATTCCATAGTCCATAAAAGCTTTACCAAAAACTTGAAAACTTCACAACACAAAACTCAACATGAAATCTTATAAGCTCCGTTAGTGAAAGAAAACAAAACCACCACATAAGGTACTGTAATGAACTCATTCTTTATTTATTTTGGTGTTAAACCTACTGTATTCCAACTTCTCTATGGTTTATAAACTATTTTACTAGCCATAGATTCATCAAAATAAGCAAACAACACACGAAAAACAGAATCTGTTAAAAACAGAACAGTCTGTAGCAATCTGTAACTAACGCAAACTTCTGGAACTCTAAAAATCCTACCAAAATAGGAAGTCCTGTAAGATTTATCTATTGATCAACAGCAAAAAGAATCAACACAAAATCACGTTTCTGTGATTTAACAAAACTAAATTCGTGCGTGAAAAGTTTCTGTTCTTTCAGCAGAATCAAATCAACTATCATCATAGGTTATCCTATAGGTTCTACTTGGCACAAACACTAATTAAAAGATAAAAACACATCTAAACAGAAGGTAGGTGCAAGATTTATTACTAAACAGGAACAAAAACAAAAAACACAAATAAAATTGGGTTGCCTCCCAACTAGCGCTATCGTTTAACGCCCCTAGCTAGGCATAAAAGCGAAGATAGATCTAAGTAGTGCCATCTTTGGCACTTGGAAAGGAAAAAGAGGATCGCCTTTCAATGGCATTCATTCTTCTATTTAGGGTAAGCACATTTCCATTAATGGATGAAGTAAGATTAAGCACATTAAGGAATTTTGCATCTAGGCTAGACTTCATCTCTTTGATAATTTCATTTTGATAAAAGCACAAGAGAGTAGTTGATTCAACCTTATCATTCATAGGGTGCCCAAATATGGTTTTCATTTTTTCATAAGTATCTATAGCATCCCCTTCAAGAAAACCTTTTTAAAAAATAGAATCTAAAACTTGTTTGAAAGAAGCAGGCAAGCCAACATAGAAACTTTTTAAGTAAACTTCAATTTGAGATTGTGGCACATAGCTAGCCCGAATCCTAAATAACCTATCCCAAGCATATTTTAAAGACTCATCAAGTAAATAATGAAAAATTCCAGAGTCAGCCTCATCAAAATTATTTAAGCTCTCATTGGTGACCCCGGAGGGTCTTTCTATAGCATCATTATTCATGAGCTTAAAGAGGATAGAGGGGTTATCCAAGGTACTAGAACCTAGGAAAGGGCCCTTAGTTCTTTTTTATTCGGCCATGGCAACGGGAAGGCAAACGGAAAAGAGAGGAAAATATTGGGAAAGAGAGGGCGAATAAAATGGCAAGGGTGAAGTGGGGGAGAGGAAAACGAGAGGCAAATGGCAAATAATGTAAATGCGAGGGAGATGAGTTTGTGATGGGTACTTGGTATGTCTTGACTTGAGTGAAGACCTCCCCGGCAACGGCGCCAGAAATCCTTCTTGCTACGTCTTGAGCTTGCGTTGGTTTTCCTTGAAGAGGAAAGGGTGATGCGGAAATAGTAGCGTAAGTATTTCCCTCAATTTTTGAGAACCAAGGTATCAATCCAGTAGGAGGCTCCTCAAAAGTCCCACGCACCTACACAAACAAACAAAGAACTCGCAACCAACGCAATAAAGGGTTGTCAATCCCTTCACGGCCACTTGCGAAAGTGAGATCTAATAGAGATAATATGATAAGATAAATATATTTTTGGTATTTTATAATATATATGCAAAAAGTAAAGATGCAAATAAAAGTAGATTGGAAGCAAATATGATAAAAGATAGACCCGGGGGCCATAGGTTTCACTAGAGGCTTCTCTCAAGATAGCATAAGTATTATGGTGGGTGAACAAATTACCGTCGAGAAATTGATAGAAAAACGAATAATTATGAGATTATCTAGGCATAATCATGTATATAGGCATCACGTCCACGACAAGTAGACCGACTCCTGCCTGCATCTACTACTATTACTCCACACATCGACCAACTCCTGCCTGCATCTAGAGTATTAAGTTCATAAGAACAGAGTAACGCCTTAAGCAAGATGACATGATGTAGAGGGATAAACTCATGCAATATGATATAAACCCCATCTTTTTATCCTCGATGGCAACAATACAATACATGCCTTGCAACCCTTTTTGTCACTGGGTAAGGACACCGCAAGATTGAACCCAAAGCTAAGCACTTCTCCCATGGCAAGAAAGATCAATCTAGTAGGCTAAACCAAATTGATAATTCGAAGAGACTTGCAAAGATAACTCAATCATACATTAAAAGAATTCAGAGGAGATTCAAATATTTCTCATAGATAAACTTGATCATAAACCCACAATTCATCGGATCTCAACAAACACACCGCAAAAAGAGTTTACATTGAATAGATCTCCACAAGAGAGGGGGAGAACATTGTATTGAGATCCAAAAAGAGAGAAGAAGCCATCTAGCTAATAACTATGGACCCGAAGGTCAGTGGTAAACTAGTCACAACTCATCGGAGGGGCTATGGTGTTGATGTAGAAGCCCTCCATGGTCGATTCCCCCTCCGGTGGAGCGCCGGCGAAGGCTCCAAGATGGGATCTCGCGGATACAGAAGGTTACGGTGGTGGAAATTGTGTTTCATTGGCTCCCCGGATGTTTTCGGGGTACGTAGGCTTATATAGGAGGAAAAAGTACGTCGGTGGCCGCCCGAGGGGCCCATGAGACAGGGGCGCCCTACCCTCTCTTGGTCGCCTCGGCTGATTCTTGACTTGCACTCCAAGTCCTCTGGATCACGTTCGTTCCAAAAATCACGCTCCCGAAGGTTTCATTCCGTTTGGACTCCGTTTGATATTCCTTTTCTTCGAAATACTGAAATAGGCAAAAAAACAGCAATACGGGCTGGGCCTCTGGTTAGTAGGTTAGTCCCAAAAATGATATAAATGTGTAAAATAAAGCCCATAAACATCCAAAAGGGGTAATATAAAAGCATGGGACAATCAAAAATTATAGATACGTCGGAGATGTATCACTTCCCACCTCACGAGGGCGAGACCCTTGGCATCTGGCGAAGCCCCCATTCCTGTGACTCGGGAGGCGTTTAAGGCCTCGGGAGGCGTTGAAGATTTGTTGCAGAGACATTTAGAGAGAAAGAAAACCTATCGAGCACCTCAATCCTCCTTGCGCGAGCCCCTTGTCATAGGTTAGCCGTGACTTAATGCACCACGTCGTGCTGCCCGAGGGGCACAGACATGAGGTGGTGTTGGTGCTCGTGAGCTTGAGCGAGGGCTCCTCGCAAGGATAAAGCCAAATCATAGGGGCAACGGGGTTCGGCGAGGTGTGCTCGTGCGAGGGCGGGCCTGTACGCACACACCTTCCTAGCCCCCATGCGTGAGGCGTGCGAGGAAGAGCGACGGGCAACTGCCACATCTTCCTGGCCCAGGCTAAGAATGAACGAAACGAGAGGAGATAAAATCCAACTTGGCGAACCAAAGCATGAAAGCACCAATTCCATTAAAGATCGCTAAAAGATTGCGAAGCAACTTCAGAAAGCAAATGAACAGCCGCGTTCGGTACCTAGTCTAGTCTTCTCACCAGCACGGAGCTAAGTGCTGCCACTAGGACGTGGGAGGGAGCCCCTATGAGGCCCCAGGGCGGCTCTCAGGAGACTCCGGGGCGTGTACAGCCCCACTCATTATTACGTGAGTGAGTCACGAGCAGAGACCTTCACAGGCCAGAGCCTTGCTTCATGGGTAGAACTTCCAGAGGTGCTAGATGTTCTAGGCGTTCTGGATGGGGACCCCATCCTGTGTCCCCAGGCGCGCGGCGCCAGGCCTAGAGACACGGGCAATCCTAAACGGGCCCTCCCACATGGGAGAGAGCTTGTGCATCCCGTCCCTGGAGAACACCCGCCTCAGGACGAGGTCGACCACCTCCAAAGTCCTGGAGCGGACGTTGTGGCAGTGGTACCACTGCAGCGCCTGTTGGTACCTCGCCACTCAGAGCGAGGCTTGACGGCGGCATTCCTCCCCAGCACGAGATCCATCCCCCGCGTGGCATCCTGATGTGCCTCATCGAATGCCAGGACCCGCATGGAGCGATTCTTGACCTCATGTGGGAGAACCGCTTCAGCGCCATAAATGAGGAAGAATGGCGTCTCGCCCGTCGGCTTGGTCGCGGTGGTGCGGATGGACCACATCACGGGCTGAAGCTCGTCGAGCAAGCCCCTGCCTCATGCCTCAAGCTTCTTCTTGAAGGTCCTTGCCTTTAGGCCCCTCAAGACTTCTGTGTTGGCACGCTCAGCCTGGGCGTTGCTCCTGGGGTGTTCCACTGAGGCGTAGCATATCCGCGTTCCAAGGTTAGCATAGTTCTTTTTGAAAAGGTTGCTAGTGAACTGCGAGCCGTTGTCGGTGATGATGCGGTTAGGGACCCGAAACTGGCTCACGAGGCCTTTGATGAACTTGACGGCTGACCCAACTGGGATGGTGCGGAGGCTTCTACCTCCGCCCACTTGGCGAACTTGTCAATGGCGATGTAGAGGTAGCAGTAGCCCCCTGGCACTCGGGGAAATGGCCCCAAGATGTCCAGCCCCCAGACCGTTAATGGCCACATGAGCAGGATAGTCTGGAGGCCTTGCGTGGGCTGGTGGATCTTCTTGGCATGGAACTATCATGCTTCGCAGGAGCGCACCAGCTCAGTGGCATCATTGAGTGTTGTGGGCCAATAGAAGCCACTGTGGAACACCTTGCCCATGAGGGTGCGTGACGAAGAGTGGTGTCCACAGTCCCCACCCTGTATGTCTGCCAGCAGCTCGAGCCCCTGCTCTCTGGAGATGCATCACAGAGAAATATCATTGGGTCTTTTGTGGTACAACTAGCCGTCCTGGATGTAGTACACGGTGGCCTGACGAGCCACGAGTTCGGCATCCTCCTCCTTCTCCGGCAAGGTCCCCTGAAGCAGGTACGTCTTGAACTCCTCGGTCCAGCACCCCTCCTAAGGCTCGAGTGCAAGGAGCAGGTGGGTCCCTGAGGATGGGCCGCATGCCGGGGCGCCTGTTGCTGGTGCTCGGGGTAGGTCCTCCTGAGGTGGTGCTGGTGCTGCGGTGGGGGGAGCCGCCAATGGCTTGAAGAGCCATTCCTCAAACACCCCTGGATCCTGAGGTAACCTCCGGGATGCCCTCTTGGCGATGTCATCCGCCTCCTTGTTCATTCATCGCATCACGTGCTGCAGTTCCAAGCCCAGGAACCATTTCTCCATTTTGCGTACCTCTTCCAGGTATTCCTCCATGTGCTCGTCCTTGGGTGTGTACTCTTTGTTGGAGAAGTTGATGAGGCTGGGAATCGCCCTTGATGGTGAGACGCTTCACCCCCAGTGTTGCTGCGGCTCTGAGGCCGGCGAGCAAGCCTTTGTACTGTGCGATGTTGTTGGAGACCTTTTCGCCCTGCTGGAAACAGAGTTGTACAGTGTAGTAGAGCTTGTCCTTGGCGGGTGAGATGAGGACGGCTCCAGCCCCCGCGCCTTACAGTGAGAACGCATCATTGAAGTACATGATCCACCCATCTGGCGCCTCGTCTCCAGGCAAGAGGGAGCGGTCCTCGCATATTCCAGGGTCAGGGACGTCAGTCCATTCCGCCATGAAATCTGCAAGGGTCGCGCCCTTGATGACCTTGGTGGTGCTGAAATCAAGCTGGAACGCCTGAAGCTCGATGTTCCACTCTGCAACCCACCCGGCGGCGTTAGGGCTCCGGAGCACCCTCTCCAGTGGGTAGGCTGAAACGACCTTGATGGGGTGGCCCTAGAAGTAGTGGCGCAGCTTTCGGGAGGCGACGAGGAGTACGAGCAAGAGCTTTTGGGGCATGGGGTAGCGTGCCGGTGCCTCCCGTAGCACCGCGCTGATGAAGTAGACCAGGTGCTCGACGAGGGAGGAGGTGTTGGTGAGGTCTTGTGTCTCTAGAGGATGCTGACCTTCGGGGGTCCCATCACCTGTCGCATAGGCTACGACCTCGCGAGCCTCAGCCTCAGGAGCCCCTCCGGCCGAAGGGTCGGTTTGAGCCTCGGGAGGGATGTTGGCTGTTGAGTCAGCCGAGGTCTCAGAAGAACCATCCGGAAGCTGCTACACTTCGCTTGGTGACTGGGCGCCCTGCTGAGGGTCCTTGATCGGGCGCTCTTCTCTTAGCGCCACCAGAGCAGCGCTGGCGGAGTGAGGGGTGGTGGCCAAATAGAGCACCAGGGGCTCGAGAGGGCGTGGTGCCACCATCACCAGTGGGCTGGTCAGGTATCTCTTGAGGTCTTGAAAGACCGCATCAGCTTCAGGGGTCCACTCAAACGGCACCTTCTTTTTCATCAGCTTGAAGAACGGGAGGGCGCGCTTCCCCAGCTTGGAGATGAAGCGCCCCAGCAAGGTCATGCAGTCCGCCAGCTTCTGCATCTCCTTAAGCATGTGAGGAGGGCTCATGTCTTCTATGGCCTTGACCTTCTCCAGATTGGCCTCGATTCCTTTGTGCGACACTAGGAAACCTAGCAGCTTGCCAGAGGGAACCTCGAACACGCACTTCTCAGGATTGAGCCGCAGGTCCACCTTGCGTAGGCAGGCAAACATTTCCTTTAGATCCTCAATCAGGGTCTTCACCTCCCGAGATTTCACCACTATGTCATCAACATAAGCCTCAGCGTTCCTCCCGAGCTGCCGGCCCAGGGCGATGTGCATCAGCCGCCGGAAGGTAGCCCCGGCATTAAGCAGCCCGAAAGGCATGCATGTGTAGCAGTACACCCAGCAGGGGGCCAGGAATGCCATCTTCTCCACGTCTTGCACGGCCATCTTGATCTGGTGGTAGCCCAGAAGGCGTACAAAAAGCACAGCAGGTCGCACTCGGTGGTGGAGTTAATGATTTGGTCGATGCGCGGAAGCGGGAAGGGATCCTGGGGGCAAGCCTTGTTGAGGTTGGTGAAGTCTACACACATGCGCTCCTTCCCTCCTTTCTTGGGGACGATGACTGGGTTTGCCAGCCACTCCGGGTACTGCACCTCCCGAATAACTCCAGCATCCTGCAACTTGCGGGTTTCTTGGATGATGAACGCCTGCTTCTCGGTGGACTGTCGTCGGGCCTTCTTCTTCACTAGGAACACGTTTGGGCCTCCCCTCAGGTGATGCTCGATTATTCCCCTTGGAATCCCGACCAGGTCCTTGGGCTCCCATGCAAACACTTCCTTGTTGGCGTGCAAGAAGCTGACCAATGCTTTCTCTTTGTCCTGGGGGAGGTCAGCTCCTATGGTGAAGGTGGCGCTTGATGCCCCATCTTCATCAATTGGCACTTGCGTTGTATCGGCTCGATCTTGGGAAAACAACTGCTTCTTCTTGGCTGGTGCCGCCCCCAGAGCCTCAGGGCCCCCTTTCTCGCTTGGCTGCACGGACGTCGCGGTCCTGAAGACGAGCTTGAGGGCCTACAACGCGTCCTTGGTGTCCCCTGCCACCGTGAGGACACCGCTGCTACCTGGCATCTTCATGAGCTTGTAGGCTGGATGAGTTGCTGCCATGAAGTTGGCCAGGGCTAGGTACCCAAGGATGGTGTTGTATGGCAGGTCGATCCGGGAAATGTCGAAGTCGATGAGCTTGATACGGTAGTTGTCGTGAGCCTTGAAAGTGACGGGGAGGTGGATTTGCCCTAGGGGGCTGGTGGAAACATCGCCGACCCCAAAGAAGGGCTTGGTGGGGCAGAGCCGGCCATGGGGCACGTGAAGAAGGACGAATGCCTCCATGGAGAGCACGTTGAGGTCGGCTCCACCGTTGATGAGGGTCTTGGTGACTGCCACGTTGTAGATAGTGGGGGTGCGTGCAGAGCATCGGGAGCACACCTGCTCCTGCCATAGTAGCTGGATGATCTTCTGGGTTGAAGGTGAGGTCAGCCTTAGGCGCCGTCCAACCCGGCGGAGCCCCCGAGCTCACCTGGGCGGCACTTACTTGGCGGTAGAACTTCTTGATGTGGCGGTCGGAGGGTGGTGCCTGCGAGCCACCCAGGAGAGTTGCGACGACATGGAGCGCCAGCGCCGCGAAGTGTGCGATGAAGAGTCCGCGCAGCTCCTCCCAGGAGGCCACAGAAGACTCCGACGATTTGAGCAGCGAGGCGCGTAGTGCGCCTACGAGGGCCATGGGGAGCTAGTTGGCCATCACCTTGTCCTCTCCGTCGGCCGCCCAAACTGCCTCCTCGTACGCCTGGAGGAAGCCAGCTGGATCTGCCACACCGTCATAGCGGGGCGACATCTCTGGCCTGAACTTGGGTGGCCACTCCACCTGTCGCAAGGCGGGGGTGAAAGCGCGGAGGCCCATGGCTCCCCCAAAGGTGCGCAACGGCCTGGTCGACGAGGGAGCACCTGCCATCGAAGTCGGCGGCGGGATATGGCGGACGGAGCAACGGATCTCCGACACACCCCTACCTGGCGCGCCAAATGTCGGATTTCGGGTTCCGCAAACCCTTGAGATGTTCGAACTCTGGGGTGTGTGCGGAGATCTCAACCTACCCAGCCTGCCTACCTGCGATACTCACAGCCTAGCATGTTGATCTCAACGGGATAGAGAGACACATCAATTTATCCTGGTTCGAGCCACCTCGTGGTGTAATACCCTACTCCAGCTTAGTGGTGGATTGCCTCGAGGGGCTAAGGATGAACTAGTATAGTGGATGAACAACTTCAGGAGGTGAGGTGTTCTTGAGCTCAAGTGAGCTGGTGAGATGGCGATGAAGGAATGGATTCGATCCCCCTCTATGGTGGTGGCTAAGCCCTATTTATAGTGGCCTTGGTCCTCTTCCCAAATGTTGGCAGGAAGGGATCCTACAACGGCCGGATTTGAAGGGAGACAACAAGTCCATGCTATCCTAACTAAAGTGGTCTTCGCCTGCAAAAGCCTCTGGTCGTGACGCTGCGGTGGGCTCGGTGATGACCTCCGTCTTGGCGGTATTGGTCTTGTTGCACCATAATGGAAACATTTGGCTGATTCCTCGGGACTCTGCGCCAGTTGTTTGCCTCCCTTGCACCAAAGAGGAAACTGGTACTCTGCGCCCGCTGGCATCCCCCTGGCCTTGGTCATCACAGCTTGCATTAGTTGAGCCTCGTGAGGTGCACCTTGCATGGAAATCTCCGCTCCTCAGGAGCCAGCCTGGGAAGTCCGATCGCCTTGGAGGTCTTGATGTTGTCCACTTCGCGAGGCTTGGCCCCTCGTGAGGGTCTTGAGTTGTTGATGTTGAAGCTGGGCCATACCAGGCCGTCGATGGAGCCACGTCGTGGGCCGCAGGCAGGCAAGTATGGGTACCCCCGTATCCAGAACACTGACAAATATGCAAAGGTCTTTGTCGTTAGCCAGCTGACAGCAAAGCTGCCAAATAGGCCAGCCCAGTGCACCCCAAGTTGCACAAGTAGCTGCCACGTGGCAGCTTTGCCGTCTGCTGGCTGACGACAAAGCTCTTTGTCCTCTGCCAGCAGACGATAAAGTGGTTGTATAGCCCTTATTTTTTCTGTGTTTTCTTAAATTCATTCAATTTGACAGAATTTCACATATATATATACAAACTTCAAAATAATTTCAACAAGCATACCAACAATAAGTTTCCAACAACGTATCCGACATATAAGTTTCCAACAACATATCCAACATACAATGGTTTCCAACAACATATCCATACATACATATCAAAACAAGTTTCCATAAACAAAAATGAAGCACAAGGAGAAGAGTACACTCCATCAATGCAAGCTTGCTCATCTAAAGCAAATCTGCAAATTAGGAAAGATGAAAGTTAGAAGAAGACGAAGACTAGCTAGAAGAAAAAGAAGAAAAAGAAGAAGAAAAGAAGAAGAAGAATTTATCTTCTATTTCTTTTTCTCCTCTCCTCTTCTTTATCTTCTTCTTCTTCTAACTAAGTTAGATAAAAATGCCATTTTTTAGCTAAGCTAGGTAAACATGTTGAGTGTGTAAGTCATTTTAGAGCTAAGCTAGGTAAATAGGTCATTTTGGAGCTAACCTAGGTAGTTATGCCATTTTTGAGCTAACTAAGCATATTTATTCATTTTGGAGGACAGAATGGTAAGTGTAGGTCATTTTTGAGCTGTGGTTAGTTACTTCTCCCCGTTAGGCTCAATCAACCACCTCTGGTCGCGGGTCGCTGGCACTGACGGGAGCTTTGTACCACCACGCTAGTAGACCTTCTTGCCCCCTCAACTAGCTCACCCTCGTTGTAGCTATCATCAGAAAAGGTGTCCTCACCACCATCAGCATGGCCACTAGTCTCCGGAGTCACGTGGAACGAAGACTCTGGGACCCGAGTCTCCTGGGACGAAGACTTTGGGACCCGAGTCTCGTCGGACGTAGGCTCGGCGACCGAGGCTCGTCGGCCCGAGGCTCATGGACCGGAGTTCGAGACGGTCCAAGTTAGACGGGTCCACCTGAGACGGAGCGCTCCGGTGGTCCGGAGAATCAGCTGGGGTGGCGGCGAGGAAGGCGCAGCAGCCTTCCTACCTCTCCTGCCGCCATGTCCACCTCTAGTTGCACCCCTCTTCGTCTTCCCCCGACCTCTCCCAGCCGAAGAAGAAGCGCCCGCCGGTGTCTACATGTTGTCTACCCGCGCTCTCCGAAGGTGCTGGGGTGGAATAACAGCACACCTCCCAGCATGCACCGAGGAAGGAGGCTCGGTGCACTCTCGACCCGCGCCCACCATCTGTCAACACCTGCAATGACAAAGACTAAATGGAACTAGTACAACATAAACATAATAAAAAATTTAAGTGTGTATCATCATCATGAACATAATAAAAAATTGAATACCTAATAACATGAACAAATTAATAATATATATATATATATATATATATATGTACATAATAATAATTGAATACCTGACCTAACTCATAATTCACAAATATATGACCCCGTCGGCCTCTAGAAGGCCGAAGAGCACCTTTTTCAGGAGGTGTCGAGGGTGTTGTGTCGGGGTTGGGGTGCTGTGTCGGGGTCGGGGGTGCCGTGTCGGGGTCTCGGGGTGTCGTGTCGGGGGTCGGGGTGTCGGGGGTGTCGTGTTGGGGTGTTGTGTCGGGGTCGGGGGGTGCCGTGTCGGGGTCGCAATGTTGGGGTGTCGAGGCGGGGTCGCGATGTCGTGTCGGGGTCAGGGTGTCGGTGGTGTCGTGTCGGGGTGTCGAGGCGGTCTCGGGGTGTCGTGTCGGAGGTCAGGGTGTCGGTGGTGTCGTGTCGGGGTGTCGAGGCAGTCTCGGGGTGTCGTGTCGGGGGTCGGGGTGTTGGGGGTGTTGTGTCAGGGTGCTGTGTCGGGGTCAAGGAGGTGCCGTGTCGGGGTCGGGGTGCTGTGTCGGGGTCGCGGTGTTAGGGTGTCGTGTCCGAGTGTCGAGGTGGGGTCGGGGTGTCTGTGGTGTCGTGTCGAGGTGTCGAGGCAGTCTCGGGGTGTGTGTCAGGGGTCGGGGTGTTGGTGGTGTCTTTGTCAGGGTGCTGTGTCGGGGTCGGGGGTGCCGTGTCGGAGTCGGGGTGCTGTGTTGGGGTGTCGAGGCGGGGTCGGGGTGTTGTCTCAGGGGTCGGGGTGTCGGTGCTGTCGTGTCGGGGTGTCGAGGCAGTCTCGGGGTGTCGTGTCGGGGGTCGGGGTGTCTGTGGAGTCATGTCGGGGGTCGGGGTGTCGGTGCTGTCGTGTCGGGGTGTCGATGCAGTCTCGGGGTGTCGTGTCGGGGGTCGGGGTGTCTGTGGAGTCATGTCGGGGGTCGGGGTGTCGGTGGTGTCGTGTCGGGGTGCTGTGTCGGGGTCGGGGGGTGTCGTGTCGGGGTCGGGGTGCTGTGTCGGGGTATCGAGGCGGGGTCGCGGTGTCGTGTCGGGGTCACGGTGTCGGGGTGTCGAGACGGGGTTGGGGTGTCATGTCAGGGGTCGGGGTGTCAGTGGTGTCATGTCAGGGTGTCGAGGTGGTCTCGGGGTGTCATGTCGGAGGTGGGGTGTCGGTGGTGTCGGGGACCGGCGATCTTCTTCTCCTCTTCTTCTTCTTCTTCTTCTTCTTCTTCTTCTTCTTCTTCTTTTCTTCTCCCCCCTTTTCTTCTTCTTCTTCTCCTCCTCCTCTTCTCCTCTTCTTCTCCTCCCCATTTTCTTCTTCTCCTCCCCATTTTCTTCTTCTCCTCCCCCTCCTCTTCTTCTTATTCTTCTTCTTTTCTTCTCCTAATATTTCTTTTCAAGAACTAACCTACAAACTAACCTAACTAACCTAGAAACTAACCTAACTAACCTAGAACTAACCTAACTAACCTAGAAAATCAAACTAACCTAACTAACAGTACTAACTAACCTAATTACTAGCAGTAGAAAAAAAAGAAAAAAACAGGGGGGCTCACCGGAGTGGGTTGGCGGGCACTGAGGCGGCGGGATGTCGGGGCGGCTAGGGCGTCGGGACGGCGGAGCGCCTGGTTGTCGAGGCGGCAGGGCGGCGGGGTGGCGAGGGCGACGGGGCGTCGGGGGCATCGGGGCACCTGGTTGTCGGGGCTGCGAGGGCGTCGGGGCGGCTGGTTGTCGGGGCGGCGGGGCGGCGAGGGCGTCGGGGCAGCTGGTTGTCGGAGCGGCGGGGTCATAGGGCACCGAGCGGCAGGGGCCGCGGGGGCGCAGCAGACCGCGGGGTGGCGGGTGGTGGACCGGCGCGGTGGGGCGGCAGGGGGGTCAGGGGCAGCAAGGGCGGTGGGGGTCGAGGGCGGCGGTGGCGGTTGGGGTCGCAGTCGGCACGATGGAGTGATAGAGATGGAGACTGTGAGGTGAGGTGGACCGTAGCCGTTAGCTGTCATTCTCTTAGAAATTGGTCATTAGGTGGTATTCGTTAGTGGACCACCCTCCCTCTTTGCCGTCTGCTAGTAGATGGCAAAGCTTCTATGTCGTCCGCTAGCGGACGGCAAAGATCTTGCTGATAGCAAATATGATCTTTGCCGTCAGCTCTTTCTTTGTGGTTAGTTTTCTGTAAGCTGATGATAAAGACGTTCTTTGCCGTTGTCTGGCTAACGGCAAAGATCCTGATTCCAGTAGTGTGAGCCCCTCGGTTGTAGTTTGCATCACTTTAATTTGTAAGAATTAAAGAGAAAAATAGAGTTTTTTTTGCAAAAATACCATGGTGCAGCGTGGAAGGTGGGAAAGGACGTGCGAGAGAGCGGTGACCGAGCCATATTGTAATCAATTGGGGGAGGTGTTGGGGTTGCAATGGTGTTTGGAGTAGTTGTGGCCGAATGCTACGAAAATATAATCTAAACCCTCCGAAATAAATGCCTTCACAAATTAATCCAAGGTTGGAGTCCTCCTCGCAACGTAAATAGCTCCGGCTCTGCGAGGGATGGAGAGGTAGCTTCAATGTGTGGAAGATACGGCATGAGAAAGCGAGGACAATCGAGACACGGGTAGATAGAGAGGCAAAGTGAGTGTGGTCCAACATTCGTTGAAAACACACACACACACAGACATGTAGATATTGTCCAATTGAGCTTTCGGGAAGGATGAGCGCTGTAAGATAGAGCTTGAGAGATGATCCTGTCATAGACATGTAGACATATTTTGTGCGTGGGAGGAAGCAAGGTGAATCGATTACATAGATAAAGGGAGAGAGATTGAGCGAGTGTGGGTCGTCATGCGATCGAAAGAGTGAGACTGGTTGGAGAGAGTGGCCTAGATAGACAATGGCGTGAGAGAGTATACAATATGAATATGTCGAGCTGGGCTCAAACATGGAGATATATCGTTCGTGTCTAAGAAAGAGTGAAGTCAATCGAGACATACATAGAGAGAGAGAGAGATATTGAGCGAGTGTGGCCCGCCATGAGGTCGAAAGAGTATGGGCGGCTTGGATGGACTGGCCTAGATAGAGAATTTGTGTGAGAGAGTATAGAGTGTGTCGATCGAGCCCCGAAGAGGGAGATATATCATTTGTGTGTGAGAGAAAGCGAGGTTAATCGAGACTTAGATAAAGAGAGCGAGATTGAGCAAGTGTGGGCCACCGTGCGAAATAAAGAGTGAGACGGTCTCGAGAGAGTGACCTAGATAGACAATGTGCATGCTTTCACATGAGAGGGCGGGGTCTAGATAGGTGATGCATGTATCTAGCGAGAGAGGGTGGGAGGGGGAGAGAGAGAGCTTGGCAAGGAGTGCAATGACGGGTGTGTGAGAGAGATACATTTGGTAACAAAGTGGAAAAGGGGGGTTGTGTAGTTGAGAGAGTTAGAGATTGAAACATGGAGAGAAAGAATGAGCGTGTATCAGAAACTGATAGCTTTCTAAGGTGGTTAGGAGAGGAAGATTCATGGATACAGGAAGTATGTAGCGTGTGTGCCGGGGGGGGGGGGCTAAAAACAAAAATTGAATGTAGATAGTACGAGACTTAATATCGACGTTTCAATTTAGTGTACATTGTAAGATTTGAATTGAGGACCATGCATATGGCTTCCGTAATTATTTCGAATTCGTGTCATACTAGGTTAGGAAAAGTTGACATTGACTCGATTGTTGTGCTATTTTGTAGGTTATATGTTTGAATCCATCCAAAGTTTTCTCAGTACCATGGTGTTCATCTTATACATATGAATTTCTATTAAAAAAGTAGCATGGATACCGTGAAATGTGAAATCCATGTTAGAATTGGAGATCGTTATGTGACATGCACTCTAATTCAAATAACTCCTTGTTAATTAATTTATAGTATCCCGTTTCGAATGACTAATTATTTGCAAGGAAAACACGGGCATGGTAATACATACATATTTGTTTGCAACTGAAAGAAGATTCGTTTGCATTCTCAAATGTAGGCGCACCAGGCAGACCAGGGTTGTGTCGTGGTGGTCGCGTGTGTCGTATGAACGCTAGCACCCAGCCACCCCCCCCTAAAAAAGAACGACGACAAAATAAGTCCATGCTTCCACGTTTCGGATTGAAATATTTGGCCGCCCCAATTCCAGCCCTGCAAAATCTCCCTTCTCCACCGTCCCCTTCCGCGCCCAGAGCGCTCAAGTCCCTAATTCTCCGCCAACCCAAGCAAAGTTCGAATCGCTCCTTGTCTCGTGTCTTTCACCACCTCTGTGCCGGATGATGACGGTCGCGCTTCACCACCGCACCGGAGCTACCTCATCTACGCCCTCGTCCACCACATCGGGTGGTCCACCGACAACGTCGGCTGCCGCAACCGACGTGCCTCACAGACACCGACTTCCACCACAATAGATGCGCTTCACCGATGTCATCTCCCACCTCACCGGGGCTACTTTACCGAGCACATCATCACACCTCCGCCCCCTGAGGCCGTTGGGGCTTCACCAACGGTCTCGTCTACCACATCAAAGCGCTCCGCTATTGCTCAAGATCTGCATCCATGCACGACCAGCCAACGCCAGCGCATCACTTTCAATGGCTCTGAAGTGACCACACTATAGGTAGGCGAGCATGCCCAAATACCGGCCCGAACTAGGTATCCACATATCACTCCCTTGTGCACTGTTCCGACGATGTTTGGATATCCTTTTACTTCTCTCTTAGCTTACATGCCTATGCAACTCTGACTTTAACTCTTATTTCTTCTGAAAATATCATCTCAAACAAGCAAAATCATTTTTAGCGAAGCATGGCGGTGCTATGGGATTTGTTACACATCCTGCACACCGGTATAACCTTGTAAGTACCTGTCCTCTGGTACAACAGCAAGGTCGATTCCTCTTATTTGATCAACCATTCGCCGTGTCAAAAATGCAGAGGGGGATGCAAGGAGCACAAGGCTTGCACATCCAAGCAAGTGGTAACATGAACTTGTACATGGAACATCCCGAGCGCAAGCAGAGCTGCAGTGAGCCTGTACAATGAGCTAACATAAGTCCCTGCATTTCATTTAATTCGTACTGGCCTGCGTGTATGATTTGTGTGCAGTGGCGGATCCACAAATTCAAGTTGCCAGGGGCGAAAATTTAACTTAAAAAATACAAAGGCACTTGCACTCTACAAATCAACATAATTTAAGAAATGTGAAGCTACATGCACTTTGAAAACCAGCTAATGATCCAAAGTAGTTCCAGATTATAAAAAACTAAATGATGTAAGCACAAAAACACAAAATGCAATATTGTGTACAAGGACTACTAACATGGACTGTACCTGCTTGAATTATTCGTTCTCTGGCTGAAAATATCGAAGTATAATTGCACCTATAACCAGTGCGCAAACTGCATATCAATATATCTATCCTGCACAAGTATGCCAATAGTTTCAAACAACATATTAGAAAAGTATTTATGCTACATTGTCATGATACGAGGACTTTCTGGTAGATGGCCTCGATGTTTTCTCAATCCATGAAAATGTACTATAATTTGATTGTCATCAATTCCTGCAAATCGCTATCTCTCTTTCTCAACATGGCAGATTATCATTAGACACTAAATTCTTCAATGGGGGCTTGCAAAATGCTTGAATTAGATTCCTCATTAGACACTATATGTTCATCATCAGGAGCATGTAAAATGTTTGCATCAAATCCTTCATTAGTAGTCTGTTCATTAGACACTTTAGGCTTAAGAACAACATGAGCTTGTATGTTTGCACCGGAAACTTGATTAGACACATAAGGTTCAGTCAGTTCAGTATTGATTAGGGGAGTTACAAAATAAGCAGAAATTGGTTTCATTTTCTTTTAAATTCCCTACATATAATAAGTTTTACAACACCATCAGGTTTAACGAATGACTAGAAATTGAACAGTTGAATTTGATATAATCAAGGATATGCTGTACCTACTCGTTGCACATGCTGCTCTTGCAAGCTGCGACTGTCCGTTTACGCAAGCTCGATGACATGCCCGTGCCGCCGTCGCTGCCTCCCACGCGGGCTACACCCAAGGTTGGATCTTCATCTTTTTGTCCTTCCATTCGCTTGAAGCTCGGCGACCGGCGTCCAACCAGGGCACGAGGAAGTGCTGTGTCAGTCTGTCCAGCGGCGGCTAGGTTAGGAGCGAACCAGACTGAAGGCTGGAGCGAACGAATTGGGATTTTTTTTTCTGTTGTCGATCGATATGGGAGGCGCTCGTTTGGGCCGTGAGCCTGCTATAGGGCCTCCCTTGCACTTACGTTATTGGCCCATCCAAACTGAAATGTTTTTCTTCATTTATTACATTGCTTACTCGTGCGTTGGGTTGAACAAAACTAGCCTGAGCCAACTTGAACAACTCAAACTAGGTGCACACTTTCCAGCTATCTGAGGCGGCCGCCCATACCAGCCCCTACGGTGGTGTCACCCCTTTTTGCGTGTATGATTGGGGTAGTGAAAAATATTCTAGTGGCGCTTTTAATTTACCCACAGAATGGTTGAATTGCTTGTTTCTATGAACTGAGTTCGCCAATAATGTGAAGGATGCCTATCTTTTCGTCCTATTGTAGATTGCTTAGATATCGATATTCCAAATATAATCGCATGAAATATACAGTAAAACCAGTATGATGTGTGTTGCTACAACTAGTTTGACAACCCGGCCTTATATAACATATCAAGGACACACCATCTTATCAGATTAACCATTCGACTTACCAATGTAGTGTGGGAAGAAAGAAGTATTGGGACTACATATCCAAGCAATTGATGCCATGAACTCATTTGTAGAACCTTGTAAGCGAAAAATAAGTTGCAGTGTGCCTGTATAAAGAGCTAACATAAGTTCAGTTATCTGCTTCTCGGAATTTTAGTTAGCCACTTATTGCAAAAAATTCAATTATGTTGCTTGGCTTAATTTAGTCTACTATTGATTATATAATGCCATAGCCTATTAATTTTATTATAGACTGAGCTTATCTATGTGTTTGATACTTATTGTTAAGAATTACCTGTTTGCCTGAACTTAAATAGCTACTCAAGCACGTAGATAACTGGTCATGTGTACTTCTAGGATGCATCAGATTCATGTGTAATTTACGTTTTGATACCCTGTTTGTTTAAATGGTTTGCTGTTATTACTTGTAGCATTAGTAATGTTTGCATGTTCATGGCAACGCGATGGATCCCGGCCGTTGCCGGCGGGAGGGCTATGTTTTTAGACGTTCCTTCAAATATTGTTAGGATCCTTGTCCTGCTCAGGAAGGTGAGACGGCGGCGGCTCCCTGAAGATGGAATAAGGTTCTCCCCTCCTAGCCCCCATTCCGATGATGTCTTAGCATCGTCAGTGGGCGTGTGGAGGTGTGTCTCTGGCGGATCTGTCCTTGGTGGATTTGCTCGGATCTGCTTGTAGTTCGTCTACGTTCGTGTGTCTTCATGTTGGATCCTTACGATCTAGAGTTTTAGACTACTCTTCATCGGCGGATGATGTTGTTATGCTGTGTTGGTCCTATGGGGCCTTAGCACGACGACTTTTCGACTGCCTACTACAACAAGTTTTGCCCGGCACCGGCGAGGGACGAACGATGATGGCGGCACGCTTTTGGCTGGCTTCAATGCTTGTAGTCATGGTAGGTGGTCTACGAACCTGAATGTATTTTATTACTATTTCTCTTGTTCGTTGTACTGCTCTGGTTAAAGATGAATAGATCGAGGGTGTTCTCGCAAAAAAGAAATAGTATATGATAACAACGAGTCAAACCATATACAATAGTTGTAGGAAAAAATAAGATTAATCCTAAAAATCGTATACTACAAGATAGAATACTAATCAATAATACCTTTGGCCTTGCTACATAATTGTGCACCAAACTGATATGTGTTCATAATTTTATTTTCTTGCGGGACATTCACAATTCCATTCAGGTTTTAGTTTGCCCTACTAAAACTCATGATGTATCCAAACATGAAATTATGGCCTAATACTCGTGATTTTAGTTTTGATTTCTAGACCATTCTCAATTTCATTTCTCCCCATTCTCTGCTTGGATCGTCAATCGCCGCCCCGCCGCCGCGCCAGCTGATGCATCTCTACCGAACATTTTCTGCTGCTGCGCACCACTGCCAAGATGGCCTGCTAACGATAGTCGTTGAGCCGAAGTGCCAAAGAATGCAAGGAGCAAGATATATTTGATTAACATGTAACTTTGTGTGAGGCAGCCTATTTTCAAGCACATTTTGCTTTTGGTCTAACATTTGCCCCCCTCCCCACCTTAACTGCGTGTCCCCGTTAGTGCACGCTTAGAACATCTACAACCGAATTTGACAAACCGATCAGTCAAAGCCCGTGGATGAGACATCGTACGTCCGCGGACAGTGATCGGTCACATCTAAAACTTAGTGCTATATATGCATCTGTGTCTTTTATATTTTATCCTCTAGATCCGTATAAACCATGAAACATAAACATACGTACTACGGTGGCGTTTGGTTTGAGGGCAAGGCTGGGTTGGCTGAGGGTATCAATAGCCAACTAGTTAGGGATAACCGCATTTTGTTGTCTGGTTGAATGGAGTTGCTGTGTTGGATAACCATATTTTGTTGTTTGGTTGAAATGATGAGAATTGGATAGGTTGTTGTGATGACCTCTTTTCTATTAGAAGATGAGATTACCCATACATATGCATTTTTAGTTATTTTTTAAAATCTTATTATACAATATTCTTGTGCTGATTGTTGTCACCATCCGAAATTGTCACCTTTCTTATTACTGAAAAATGTCACCTATGAACCACATTTGGAAAGTCAAACAGATTGATTTTTCTGAAAGTGCATATTACAACCGCTTTTAAGCGAGCTAACAACGCCTGAATCTAGGATTTGCGAATCTGGGATTT
Organism: Triticum aestivum; assembly: GCF_018294505.1. Taxonomy (NCBI): domain Eukaryota; kingdom Viridiplantae; phylum Streptophyta; class Magnoliopsida; order Poales; family Poaceae; genus Triticum; species Triticum aestivum. The sequence goes on from NC_057810.1 coordinate 497,990,986, forward strand.
GCATAATGTCAAACACAACCTAAAAAAGCATCAATATTCAGCGTTGTGCTCGTGTCTCTATTTGGAAAAACAACAAACATATGTTTTCTGCAGTTTTTGCTCAAGTTAAAACACAAGCATTTCGAACCAAACTGGAGCAGAGCGCTCTACTTCTCCATTGTTGATGCACAGAAACGAGGAGAGAGATCAAATCGAAGAATAGACAGGAACAGAGAAGAGAAGAGAAGCATCACGATTCCACGCCGCCTGCGCTCGCTGTTGATGCACAGAAACGAGGAGAGAGATCAAATCGAAGAATAGACAGGAACAAAGAAGAGAAGAGAAGCATCACGATTCCACGCCGCCGGCGCTCGCCGAGCGCAGCCGCCGCCCCTACCCATTCCACGCCACCGGTGTTGCCCGTTACCCGCCACCGACGCTCACCGAGCGCAACCGTCGCCGTACCACTCCACGCTGTCGGATCCCCCGATTTCCCACCGCCGCGGCCAGATCCCGATCCAAAATCGCCCACGTGCCGCCAACCTCTCATATCATCGTCGAGAGGTGAGAAAGGGGTTGTTTCTGTCGCTCAGGTGAGATGCAAGAAGATAACATTTCAGGGGGCTGCGGGGAGGTGACCGAAGTGCAACGAGTGTGGGTGGTTGCCACCATCCGCCAGATTTTTGCGGACAACCTCAACCAGTTTTTCGTGGGAATATTCAGGAATCGTGGCTGCCCTCAACCAGCCCATCCTCTCGTCCAAACAGCTGCCATCCCTAAAAAAAGTGGCTATCCCTATCCCATCATCTGATAGCCACACAACCAAACGCCACCTACGGGAGGCTAGCCACTATGCTTCATCGTCGGAGATGTCCCTGACGTTGGTGTTGGGTGCCAGATGGATGTGCGCGTAGGAGGGCTCCTCCTCCCCCTCCTCTCATCCATATACGCGAGCATCTCGTCAACTTCTGCGGCGTGCTTCACATCCACCTCCTGCCGACGACGACGTCTGGCCTCCGCCTCCGATTACGACCGGGAGGAATCGAGGATCACCTGCAGATCCGCGTCCCCAGCGTCCCCCACATCCTCATCCGGCTTCTCCTTCTCCTCCTCCTCCTCCTTCTTCTTCTCCTCCTTGTCAACCTCATTCTTCTCCACCTCCAAGTCCTCCACTGGATCCACCGTGTCCGGAGGTAGCCCTGCGGTGATGCGGGCTTCACGCATTGCCCGAATCTACTCAAGGAGCTGCAGCCGGCGCTCCAACGTTAGATATGGATATCTACTTATCCGGCAGCGCGGGGCATATCTATTAGTGGTGGCAGATGGCGATTGGAAAGGCTGAGGCCCGAAGGGAAAGGGAAATGTGGACGGGTAGAGTTTCCGGCTCTTACCCCAAGAAACGAAAAGAAAATGTGACGAGCATTTTGTGCCCGAACATCATCGCAACGGGCATATGCTTTGGTCCTGCGCAATGCAAACCCTGCTGCGCCCACGCGTACCCTCAATCAAGAAACCAAAAGCACACCGGCCACGCGTCGCAGCGTCTGCACCCACCCAACCCATCGCTGTCCCCTTTCCCCCGTTTCACGCACGCCCACGCGGCCCCGCACCGCACAACGGCTCGCCACAAAGCCAACAAACCCAGCAGCCCCAGCCCTTTCCGCCTCCCCCCGCCTCCAAACAAGCCCCGCTCCCGTTCTGTCCCCCCGCAAAACCCTAGCTCCGTACCCGCGCCGCGGCCTCCACCATGAAGGGCAAGGCCGACACCTCCAAGAAAGGCGAGGGCAGGTAAGATCTCCGCTTCTTGTGAAACTCTGCGAGGAAGGGTGCAGGGATCTCCGCCGTGGCCGGACGTTTCACATCTATGTATGTAGGTTGTGTGACTGGTCGTTTCTTGCAGGCTCAAGGCCGCCGGCGGCGCCAGCAAGAGGAAGAAGGACGCCGCTGCCGCTGGCAAGCCCAAGCGCCCGCCCTCCGCCTTCTTCGTCTTCATGTGAGCCCTGGCTCTCTGGCCCTGCTATTTCATCTCCCAGATCTCCAGATCTGTTCTACTCTCTGTTCAGCTTTTGTGGTTTCGTCCGGGTTTGTTAGTGTATCTTGTGCCTGTTTCGCAGGTCTGAGTTCAGGCAGCAGTACAACGCGGAGAACCCCAACAACAAGAGCGTCGCCAACGTGAGCCACCTTGCACTGTTTTCTTTTCACTTTTATCTTCGCTTGTATAGACATCTCAAACTGCTTTTGCCATGCTGAGTGATTAGGTGAGCAAGGCGGCGGGTGAGAAGTGGAGAGCTATGTCTGATAAGGTGAGTGCATCTTGCAATGCTCAAACTAGTCTCTGCATAGATCTTTCCTAGTGTACTTATCTGTTACTGTACTTATTAAACATACCTAAGCTGCACATAATTACAGATTTTGTTCTTCAATGTATATTTATGTGAATTGGCTCAGTTGTAACTGAATAGTTAAATGCAATCTGCACATCTGTTTGTTCCAATAAACAACATATTTGTTACCGGGTGGCATGATTAACGTACTGTATATATTTGGTTTATTGACCGGTTTAATTTGTTAGGACAAAGCACCTTATGTGGAAAAGGCTGAACAGAAGAAGAAGGACTATGAGAAGACCAAAGCCACCTTTGATAACAAGGTAACCTTGGGATCATGGTGCATGCTCTTCCAATTGTGAAGGTTACAAAGTTTTAGTGCTAATTTGACATATCTAATTCTTTCAGGAGAGTGCGACTTCCAAGAAGGCCAAGACTCAGAACGATGAGGAGGTCAAATCTGAGGTCGAAGATGAGGGTAGCGATGAGGTAAAAACATTTAAGCATTTTGGTTGATGGTTTATGTTTGTAGCGCCCAATGATGTTTACCTGCTAGTGTTTTTAGTGACACTCTTGATTTTTCTGTCTGCAGGAAAATGAGGACGATGATGAGTAAATAGTGTATCAGATCATGAGGTAGCAAATTGGGTGTTGGGTCCCCGCTTAGTGTACTAGTTTGCTATCCTGCTATCCTCGGTGTTAGATGATGAGATTTGGAAGTAGATGTGCGTTGTGTGTTAAGGGGGCCCTTTTAGACTTGTGGACTCGTGGTTTGAGAAGTTGCTTAGTAGTGTATTAGCAGAGAGGAAGCTGAGAATGCTACCAGCTGTTCCAATGCTTTTCTCTTGCTAACCACCTGTGTAAGAACTTGTTTTCATTCGCTAATCTGATGACTGCCCAGCCATTGGTTCTTGGTTAATTTCGTCTTAAATTTGTCGCGGTTTGCTTCATGTGTTACTACTTCTGTGCGCGTAATCTATCTGCTTTGTTTGGCCTTCTGTAACTCGGTTGAATTCTTAGCCCGAGTCTGTTGGTAATTTGGTGTTTGATGGGATCATCTCCGAGCTAGAGTGTGGAATATAAACCACTCCTAGATAGTGGGGCTGAAAACGTATTGTATAATTTGCTAATCTGCTGTTTGAGAATTGGCCGGACGACATTTCAGTGATGCTGGCACGGGACAAACAACTTGTCCAGGCGAACTGTTGTTGACTTTTCTCGTGTGCTAGTCTGCGAGATGCAAATGGTAACTGCATTTCTGGGCAATAAGAGAAGCTATGTCCCATCCAGCGCGGATCGCTGCCTGTTTGCTTCAAGAGAAGATCTATTTGTTGATCTCGTCATGGTGTCTAACTGCAGGTAGCGGTTCGACTGCAGGGTTGCCTAGATGCTGCAAAACAGCAGATTTGGTTAGGACAGGCAACCGCTCAGGATGATGCGAATATTAATAACGCGATTTACATCTAGTCGTCCACGCTTCCGTAGCATAGTGGTAGTGCGTTCGCTTCGTAAGCGAAAGGTCGTGAGTTCGATCCTCACCGGGAGCATATTTTTTGGCCTCAAGACCTTGGTAAGGTTCCCCCTTTTCAGGCTTACGCTTTCCTCTTCCTCTCCCATTTGGTTTGTACATTAAGGCCTCCTTTGGTTTGTAGGAATTCTATAAAATAGGATTTGCAAAGGAAACATTACTTTGAAGCCCTTTGATTTATAAGAATGGATTCTTATTCCTATGTAGAATAGGAATCAATCCTTCAAATTCTGGAGGAAAAAAAACATTAGCCTGACTTAATGGAAATTGTTATCCTATGCACCAAGTGTCATCTGTTTTTTTATAAAAATTGAGATGCATGTCATCTCACTTTCTATGATTTTCCTATTCCTATAAAATTCCTATCCTATGATTTCTATCCTATGATTTCTATCCTATGAACCAAAGGAGGCCTGAAGTTTTTTTTCTCGCATACCACCTTTTCACGGCCTCTGTGATTCTCAAGCAGACTTAAGTTTTGAAGATTAAATGGGGATGTTAAACTGAAGTACCTAATGAAGAGAAGCGAGTGGTATGATCCAAGAGTTAGCTATATTTTACATTTATTATATGAAAAAAACAGTATAATTGGGTCGATAAACCCCTTAGTTCCTTTGATGTAATCTTATACAGAGTGTAATTATTATTTGATATCAATAAAAAGAGCCATGACAGGCTTCCCTAGAAAAAAAAACCGCAACACTACGCACTTCCCCTCCATGCATACCATAACATCGTAAGACCAAAAGTTACCCTAATCAGCCTAACAAAAAGGTGTACGATAAAAATAGATCCTAACCAGTTTAAAACACGCATATGTCTCGACGGATAAAAGGCATTGCAGTAAATGATTATGAACTGGGAGAAAGGAGATGTACAGAATTATTTATTTATGCACTACAAACATTTAAATATCACAACAAAATGGCATATCCAATTGTTCCTCAGCTTGCAGTACAAGAATAGTATTCTTCCAATGTGCATCAATCATTGTTTGAACTTCACCTTGTTTCAACTTCACAGTCTTTTAAGTGTGATTTCTTTTGATCTGGTCAACAAAAGCTTGCACTAATAATTAATAAAGCATTTGAAAAAAATGTTGAGTAAGTATTTCAAAAAAATTAGCCAAGCATTGGAAAAATGTTAAATGTGTATAGAAAAAAAATGGACCATGCATTAAAAAATAGTGATATTTTATTATTGCATATAGAAATGTTAATCAAGCATTTGAAAAATTGTTGAACAGGATTTTAAAATGATAGTCAACCATTTAATTTTTTAAAAATGTCTATAGAAAAATGTTGACCATGCATTAAAAAAATGTTAATCTCGCATTTGAAAAAATGTTGCTAAAGCAATTGAAAAATGTTAAATGTGCATAGAAAAAAATGCTGACCATGTATTACAAAAATGTTAATATTATATTTGAAAAATATTAATCAAGCTTTTGAAAAAGTTTAAAATATGTATAAGAAAAATGTTGACCATGTTTTCAAAGAATGTTAATCTTGTATTTGAAAAATATATTGATCAAGGATTTGAAAAATGCTTATAGAATTTTTTTAACCATGTATAGAAAATGTTAAATTTGTATTGAAAAAATATTAAACATATATTATAAAAGTAATGTTGACATATACAAAAAATGTAGAATGAAAATCCAAAAGAGACAAAAAATTAAAAAGGAAACATAATAAACCTAAAGAAAAAGGAAAAGAAAAAAAACCCAAAGAAAAAAAATGAAAAAGGAATAAAAAAGGAGAAGAAAAAAGAAAATAAACAAAAGAAAACAAAAAAGAAAAAGAAGCAAATAAAACATAATCAAATAGAAGAAAATGAAGAAGGAAAAGAAAAGGAAACAAAAGAAAAATGGAAAACCAGTGTAAAAACCGGCTCTTTTCCTTCCAGTAGGTTGCGCCCAACTTATTTAACACAAACTCGATGTTGGCTCATAGGGTGAAGCAACCAGGAGATCCCTGGTTCGATCCCTGCTTACAAACAACATTTTGCCCTGGTTAGGTCAGCCCGGTGATCTTAACTTCATTCCTGTAAACATTGTGACAGATGAATAAAGCTTTGTGTGATTGCCTCAAAAAAAAAAAATCCCAGGAGATCCCTGGTTCGATCCTCCTCTCACAAATATATGCGCTAGTGGGCCGGCCTGATTAGTCGAGACGCTTCAGCGAGATATAGCGCTCACGCTTCGTCTTTGGTTTTGTTGTTTGTAAGCAGGGATCTATGCGAAATTGGGTGGGGGCTTAGAACCTGTTTATCGATCTTATAGTTTTCTACATTCCCTCGTACGTATTGGGGTAGGAATGTTTTCAGCGACCCTTATCTTTGTTCTCTAACATTTTTATGTTATTTTTTATCTGAATATATGTGAAATGGGGTAGCGGATTTGTGTGTGAAACCTAGAGGATCTGCAGTGGATGGTGCAGATATTATCTCATTTTTGTGCATTTAGGTCAAACAGGTTTTGATGGCTAGCTTTTTTTATCATTCATGGCAATACTTTTTTTATGCTAGCTTGCAAGTTACTAAGTGGGTTGCGAGTGCAGGTTCTCAAATGGGCCAACAACTGTAGTTTTTTAAGTGGGGTCACAACTACAGTACGTGTTTATAAGTGGGGTCGGAAACTGCAAGTTTTTAAAATGGGTCACAGCTGCAAGTCTTCAAATAAGGCCGCAACTACATTTTTCACGAAGGGTCACAACTATAATTTTTCAAGCGAGGTCGCAAGTAAAATTATTGGCACCATAAGTGCAAGTTTTCAAATGCGATTGCAATTGTAAGTCTTCAAGTAGGGTCGCAACTACAAGTTTTCAAGCGAGGTCGCAACTGCAAGTTTTCAGGAACGCACAAGATCGTACAAGTTTTCGGTGGGGTCGCAACAACAAATTTTCAAACGGGGCATAACTGCAAGTTCTAAATTTAAAAAACTAAAACAAATTATAACATAAATTAAGGGGGAGCGGGATCACCACTTCGTCGACGATCCTTTACCCTTCCTATCGCCAGCACAACTGTAGACATTCGCGGTTGGTGGTGGATCTTGGTCATCGTCGTCGAAGGAGCCGTGGTCGTCGCCATCGGAGGACGGGGAATCGGAGACGACAATGAGCCCCTTCATCCGCCGGACGGCCATGTCCTGCTGCCGCTTTAGCTTTACCACCCAAGTCGCCTCCGCTGCCTCGCTCTCTGGTTGCTCAATAGCAAGCCGGAGCGCCTTCGCGTTTTTCCTCCGTAGCCGGCAAGCCTCTACATCTGCCGTCATCAGTGACCGGAGGTCGACCAAGCGAGGAGCCGCTCGTCCTTGTCGGGCTTCGCCTGCAACCCGCAGCGGCGGCGCACAAATTGCTCCCTCGCGTCCTTCTCCCTTGCCCACTGCCTCTCACGGCGGGCGATGCGTTTCTCCGATTCCGACGTGCGCGTCTGGGCTAGGGGAGCGGGCACTAGCACCCACCGCTGCCCTTTGCGGAGCAGCGGTTGGCGGGGGAAGGGGACGACACAGACTGCGTAGCCCTCGTGGAGTTGCCCATGGGCCAGGAGGGGCCAGCTCCGGCGTTCGCGCTGCGCCGGCGCGGGAGCGGCGACGGGGTAGGTCCCGAGCTGCCCCCCGGTCTACCTTCGACCACTCCAGCGCAATGCGGAGGGCCAGCTCCTCATCGATGTCGAGGTTGGAGTAGAAGCGAGGGCTGGAGCTCGACATCCTCATCGAATTCGATCCAAATCGGAGAAATCGGAGAGGGGACGGAGCAAGAGAGGGAGTGAAGTGATATAAGACTCTGGATTGGGATTTTTTGTGAGGCCGAAGTGGGGTTGGTGGTGGGCGGCCCTGACATGACGGACGCGCCTGGGCGCGCCCGAGCCATCCTATATAGGGATGTGGGCGGGGGGAGGGGGGGGGGGACGTCGAACAACCTCATCGTTTCAGGCCGGTTTCAGGCGCCCGGGTGGGTCATCTTTTTTTTATCGACCGGGAACCGGTCTGCCGGCCCGAGCTTTTGAGACCGGTTTAAAACGCCCGACTGTAGATGCTCTCGGGTGGGGCATGGACTGATAGCTGACTTGGATAACGAGATTACAGAGTGTTGTCACCAAACGCACCTAATGGTATCTGTTTACACCGTAAACAGGCGAACCAATCTGTGGTTGGATGGTTAGGTGGACAGTGTTGTCTCCAGCCCATCAGGGTTCAAGTCCTCGTGCTTGCATTTATCCTGCATTTATTTTAGGATTTCCGGCGATGCGTGTTTAGTAGGAGGAGACGTTTTCATCGACTACGAGGCAGGCGTGTGTGATGATTTCGTAAAATCTTAAGATGCTATGCCAGCTCAATCTTTTGGAGGTGCTCATAAGGGTATGATGTGCGCGTGTCCATGCATAGGGATAAGTGTATGCGCGTATATTTAAGAAACAGTATTACTTATCTCACATCTAAGTTTAGAACCGTTGATCAAACTTGCTATAAGATTCGGGCAATTGAGGAATAACCTGTCGCTTTCGTGTCAAGTATGGGCCTTTCTACTCACGTGTCTGCGCATATATGTGCTGCCCCTTGCCTTGGGCTGGGCCTATTTTCTGTTGAGGACTTTTAGTTTTTGCGGCAGCCGGCTGTATTTTCTCCTTTTCTTTTTCAAGTCTGTGCTGTGACTCACTCTAGTTCTGTTCTGAAAAGAATTCTATGAGACCAGGTCTCACGTGTTAGCAGGTGAGACCCATCCTGATGAATGACACGTGGCATTCATAAATCACAAAGCATCTACCCCACCCCCACTTGAAATCAGGGGGAAGAGATTAGATGCTTTGTAATTTGTGAATGCCACGTGTCATCCATCAGGGCGGGTCTCACCTGCTTTATATGAGACCTGGTTTCATATAATTTTTTTCCGTTCTGTTCGTTTTTGTACGCTTCCATTCAGCACCTTTATTTCTTTTTCTTTTTCTGTGTCCGTTATTTCCCCCCTTTTATTATTTTGTTTTAAATTATGAACTATCTTAAATTCATGTTTTGTTTTTTATTTACATTTTCTATTTTCTCGTTATACATTTCTTTTTTTCTTTTTCTTTTTCTTCTTCTTTATTTATTAAAAAAGGAAATATGTATGTCACAACCAGATTTTTTTTGCAACTGCCACACGAGCTGGTAGGCGTCTGATCACCATCACATGATCCAAGCAATACAAAAAAAACACTGAACAGATCGAACCCACCCTGACGAGAAAACCAATTTTGCTTCCGTCTCTCCCTTGACCTCGCTCTGATCCCCATCCCAGCCGCCGGCAAGCTCGCGCACCACCATGGTCGTTCCCCCACTAGCGCGCCACCGTCAACGGAGTCTCCTACTTCCGCCTTCCCATGCCGCCCACACTCCCGCTCCCCCTCCCCACACCAGGCCATTGCGCGCCGCCCCCTCTACCTCCTGCGTGCCACCGCGAGCCAACCACGCACCGGCGACTAGCCAGCCGGCACGGACTCTGTTCGGTGTCCACCATGGACTGGCCCATGGATAGAAATGGGCGTGGCGGGAGCTGTTGCTCCTGCTGGTGGTGGCGGTCACCGTGCCGGCAAGGCTATGCCAAACCGATTCACTGGATGGTCAGTCAATTCCCTCGGCCATCAGATAGCTCTGTTTCATCTAACGTTTCTCCACACTGCTCACCTTATTCTGTATGGATTATGTTTCCTTGTGGAAGTTGCGAACATTGTGAACTACTTATCCAAGCAGTATTCATTGGTTAGGTCTGACACTTACCAAGTTAGGTGATTTGTACATTTTCCTAGCTATTCTACTACCATGTTTGACGAGAATGACGGTGAAGGCGTAATCCTGGTCCTGTATTCCAAGATATCCGATAGCCTCGACAAGGAGATTTATCCTCAGCCCAAGGACAACATCAAGGTGAGCCAAATTGATTGCATTTCATAAGCTAAACATTTTTAGTGCCTCAGACAAGTTTCTGGTAAGTAATTGGTTATGCAGAGTGTTATGAATGAGGAAATGGAGAAGGTCAAGGGGTTTCCGGTGGACAACAATGTGCCCTACACAGAGGCTGGAAATTCTGGCTGACATTGTGAACTCTAAGACCTGCAGTTTAGTGCAGCTGAGGGGAGGCTCTATGGTATTTTGCATCTGAAAGGAGCGAATGGAGCGATCCATTTTGTGAACCATGTGAGGGAGGCTGGTTTGGGATTTTTTAGTTAATGATTGGTTTCTTTTTTTGGGTGCAATCTCGTCTCAAGAAGATTCAACTAGTATGTAAGTTTTGTAATCAGCAAAGGAAGCCAGCCTAGCTGGTTTTTTTTGCAGGTGAGCCTAGCTGGTTGTTGTGGTTAATTTAGTATGAGAGGGTGTGGGTTCGATCCCCTTGGTATTTTTTTCATTTACAAACATCTGATTGTGCGTGTGCAGCAGCCCAGAAAATCGGGGAGAGCCAGCAGCCTTGTGTGCAGAGGAAAATTAAATCGGGAGAAGCCAGGAAAATCGGATTGAAGAAGGGAGTTCGTTCGCCTGGTGGTGGGATCGAAGGGAAGGGGTGGTGTGGTACCTTTTGCAATCTGCCATACGATTGACACTTATCACAGTCCTTATTTTTCATTAATGGACTTTTTTCACTCTCGTATGTTAGCTTTACATGTTTTGCAAATCTTGATCATGGGTTGCTTTGTCATGCGCGCTATGTGTCATGTTGTGTGTCTATTTGTCGGCATGTTTACGTGTGCGTCTTTTGTTGGGTTGTTCTCGTGGCGCAATTTGGGCTCTCGTTTTGGATTGGCTTCGTTATTTTTGACGATTAAATTCCCAGTCGTGCTCATTGTCATTGTGTTGTGTTTTTTGTTCATCCCTCATGAGGCAGCAAGGCGTGACATGATTTTTTAGTGGGCTGCTTTTATGTTTTTGTGTATTGAGTTTATTTTGTGGGTTGTAGCTTTTTTCTAGAGGGCCATGTGTCTTATTTATTTATTTATTAATTTATTTTTGTTTATAATGATTCAACTATATAACTAGAGACGAGCATAACTAGATTTGTTTTATTTCAGATTTGCTAAATGTCTCATCTAAGTCTATAACCGTATGATTTGTTTGCTTTAATGTTCGCAGAAACTCGGCCATGCACGTTTGCGTCAATTCCTTCTTTTTTGTCGCGTGTCCTCTTGCCATGTATTTTGTATCAACATGTTCTCGCGTTTTCTTTTCACACGGGCCTATATAAGTCGTCATTTGTGCTTTTTTTTTCGTTGATGTGTGTGTGTTTTTTGGCCTGGTGAAGAATTTGTAGAGTCCACCCAAGACTATAGCTCTTTATAAAACGAAGTAGATGAAGGGTTCTTTTTGTCTAGATGCAGGGGTAGAAATGTGTAGGTTCATCCTTGACTCGCAACTGGGTATGTAGTTTGTTTCATCCTAGTTGCAAGTCAGACCCGTTTTTTTAGTTGCCACAGTTGCAAGTTGAAAGAATGAGGATGTCGCCTAGAGGGGGGGGGGGGTGAATAGGCGCTTTAAAATAATTACGGTTTAGGCTTGAACAAATGCGGAATAAACCTAGCGGTTAATTTGTCAAGTACAAAACCTACAACAATTAGGCTCACCTATGTGCACCAACAACTTATGCTAAGCAAGATAAGCAACTATGTGATAGCAAGATATATGACAAAGAACAATATGACTATCACAAAGTAAAGTGCATAAGTAAAGAGGCTCGGGTAAGAGATAACTGAGGCACGCGGAGACAGCAATGTATCCCGAAGTTCACACCCTTGCGGATGCTAATCTCCGTTTGGAGCGGTGTGGAGGCACAATGTTCCCCAAGAAGCCACTAGGGCCACCGTAATCTCCTCACGCCCTCGCACAATGCAAGATGCCATGATTCCACTAAGGGACCCTTGAGGGCGGTCACCGAACCCGTACAAATGGTGACCCTTGGGGGCGGTCACCGAACCCGTACACTTTGGCAACCCTTGGGGGCGGTCACCGGTACCCGTCAAATTACTCGGGGCGATTTCCACAACCTAATTGGAGACCCCGACGCTTGCCTGGAGCTTTACACCACAATGATTGAGCTCCAAACACCACCAACCGTCTAGGGCACTAAGGCACCCAAGAGGAACAAGCTCTAGGGTGCCCAAACACCCAAGAGTAATAAGCTTTTCAAACTTCACTTCCACGTATCACCGTGGAGAACTCAAACCGATGCACCAAATGCAATGGCAAGGGCACACGGAGTGCCCAAGTCCTTCTCTCCCAAATCCCACCAAAGCAACTAATGCTAGGGAGGAAAATGAGAGGAAGAACGAAAGAAGAACACGAAGAACTCCAAGATCTAGATCCAAGGGGTTCCCCTCACTTAGAGGAGAAAGTGATTGGTGGAAACGTGGATCTAGATTTCCTCTCTCTTTTCCCTCAAGAACTAGCAAGAATCCATGGAGGGATTGAGAGTTAGCAAGCTCGTAGAAGGTCAACAATGGGGGAAGAACACGAGCTCAAAGGATTAGGATCATTGGGGAAGAAGACACCCTTTTATAGGACCTCCCGAATCCAACCGTTATGTGCTCAGGTCGTGCACAAGCGGTACTACCGCTTGGAGGAGCGGTACTACCGCTTAGCACGGTCAAAACAGCCCAAACGAGAGAGAAAACATGAGATTTTGGTCCGGGGCGGTACTACCGCTTAGGAGCCACGGTAGTACTGCTCTGAAGCGGTACTATCGCTCCGGAGCAGCGGTAGTACCGTTCTGGAGCGGTAGTAAAAAATTACATCCGCTCTAGTCGCGGTAGTACCGCTGCAGCCTTTACCAAAACAACCACAACTTTTGCAAACGGACTCCGAATTCAACGAAACCAAGTTTGTTGGAAAGCTAACGACATGGGCTAACACAATATTGATAGAAATATCAAGAATAAGCAAATGAGAAAAGTCCCATAAGAAAATGATGAGAACCCTTCATCGGAGAAGACCGGTAAAACCTCCAACACCGAAAACATCATAGAAGACGCATGCGAACTCCGTTTTCGATGAACTCAAGCTTGTCATCAAGATGACCATAAGCTCTAAGACTCAAAAAGATAACCAAACAAGAACAAAGAAACATGATGCAAGGATGCAATGGTTTGAGCTCTCTACTAACGATACGATCAAGCTACCAACTTGAGAGCCCCCCTTGATAGTACGGCAAACGACCCTATAACTTGGTCTCCCAACTACCACCACAAGACCGGTAAAATAGAAAACCTATCAAGGGAAAACCTTTGCCTTGCACATGGTCCAGTTGAGCTAGATGAAGACGATCTTGACTCCCTCAAGTTGGACCACCTTTCTTGATTGCATTGGCTCGATGAAGACTAGATGATTGCTCCCCCATAGTTCACTATGGGTGAGCCACTCTTCGGCACATCTTCACAAGTTCATTGACACCACAATGGATGGCAAGATTCAAGCACTTGATCTCTTCGTGATGCTCCACTTGAACTTGCACACGGCAATCTTGATGACGATCACCACTTGATGTCATCCTTTCCATGGGTTGTATGATATCTTCCTCTTGACGCAAGCCCATGGATACGTGCCTAACCCCACATACAACTCTCACATAGACCATGGGTTAGTACATAAAGTGTAATGGATAATGCTTACCATACCATGGGATCACTTGATCCCTCTCGGTACATCTTCTATGCTTTGTGAGTTGATCAACTTGATTCACTCTTGACTTAGTCTTGATCAACCTTGAATCTTTGCAACTCTCTTCATTTGGATGATGTCTTGAAGGTAAACATGAATGATCACACAACCTTCTTCTTCAAGACATGCTTGCAATAAGCTCAACACTCGCATGACCAATCTTTGGATAATTCCTTAATAGCACCTTGGTCAACTCAAAAACTCCTTGAAACCAACACATGGACTTCAAGAAAAGCCTATGGACAAATCCTTCAAATACAACTCAAGACAACCATTAGTCCATAGAGATTGTCATCAATTACCAAAACCAAACATGGGGGCACCGCATGTTCTTTCACAAGTCCATCTTCGACTCGTACCTGGGCTTGTAGTTGTTCGATTTGCAAGCCCACCCTCATTAGGAACTGAAGCATGTATTTTGTTTTTCATCCCAATTGCAAGTCCACCCTTGACTCGCAACTAGGTTCATAGTTTGTTTCATACCAGTTGCATCGACTCGTAATTGGGCTCGTAGTTTAATAGTTATCCCAGTTGTAAGTCCATCCTTAACTCACAAATGGGCTCGTAATTATCCCAGTTGCAAGTGCACCCTCGAGTCGCAACTAGGAATATGTTTTGCTTCTTATTCCAGTGGCAACTCCATGCTCGATTCGCAACTCGACTCGGTTATTGTCCTACATACTCGACTCACCAATGATATTTTAGTTTTGCATAGTTCCCTAGTTGCAAGTCTGCCCATGACTCCCAACTAGGCCAGTTGTTTGTTTCATTCCAGTTTTAAAACCTCCCTCGACTTGCTGCTAGGTCCGTAGTTTTGTGTAGTTGTCCTAGTTGCAAGTCCACCATCCAACTCGCAAATGGGTCGTAGTTTGTTTTCGTCTCTATTGCAAGTCCATCCTTAACTCATAATTGATATCATAGTTTTGTGTAATTTTCCCAGTTGAACGCTCATCCTCGACTCGCAACTGGGACCCGACATTTTTTGTCCTAGTTGTAAGCCCACCCTTGAATTGCAACCGGGGCCCGACCTTTTCTTTTCCTAGTTGCAAGTCCGCCACCGACTTGCAACTACAACCTTACCTTTTTTGTCCTAGTTGTAATTCCACCGTCGGCTCGCAAGTGGTGCCTGACTTTTTATCTAGTTGCAAGTCAACCCTCGATTCACAACTGGTGCCCGGCCTTTTTTCCCAATTGCAATCCCTCCTCGACTCGTAACTAGGACCTGACTTTTATTTCCTAGTTGCAAGTCCACCCTCAACTCACAACTGGGGGGTCAGGCCTTTTTTCTAGATTACAGGTCCACCCTTGAGCCTAAATTGGGGCCTGGCCTTTTTTTCCCTGTTGCAATTTCACTCTCGACTAACAACTGGGTTTTGACATTTTTTGTTCTAGTTTCAAGTCCACCCTTGACTCACAACGGTGGTCCGGCCTTTTTTTGTCCCAGTTGGATATCCACCCTCGATTCGTAACTGGTGCCCAACCTTGTTGTTCTAGTTGCTAGTCCACTCTCGACTCATAAATGGGGCCATCCATTTGTTTGTCCAAGTTGCAAGTCCACCCTCGGCACGCAACTGGGGCCTAACCTTTTTTGTCCGAGTTGCAAGTCCACCCTTGACTCACAAGTGGGGTCCAACCTTTTTGGTTCGACTTGCAAGTCCACCCTCGACTCGCAACTCGGTCCCAACTTTTTTGGTCCGAGTTGCAAGTCCACCCTCGACTCGCAACTCGGTCCCAACCTTTTTTGTCCGAGTTTCAAGTCCACCCTTGACTCGCAATTGGGGCCCGAGTTTTTTAGTCCCAATTGCAACTCCACCCTCGATTCGCAACTGGGCTCGACCTTTGTTTGTCCTAGTTGCAAGTCCACCGTCGACTCGCAGCTAGGGTTCGAACTTTTATTGTCCCAGTTGTAAGTCCACCCTTGACTCGCAACTAGACCCCCAACATTTTTTATATTAGTTGCATGTCCAAACTCGACTCGCAACTGGGACCCGACATTTTTTAGACACAATTGCGAGTCCACCCTCGACTTGCCACTGGAGGTCCAACCTTTTTTTGTTCCAGTTGCAAGTCCACCATCAACAACGAAAAAACCGCATATGAGCCGGCCCAAATAGCTAGGATAAGTTTTTCTGTTTTTATTTGTTTTGTTTTCTTCATGTGTTTTCTGTTTTTTTATTTTATCATTTTTTGTTCATCGATTTTTCCTGTCCTTTTAATTTTCCTATTTTTCAAAAGTTGATCTCATTTTTTTTGTTTTTACCGATTCTTTTTTTTCTTTTTTCATATATTCACAAGTTTTAATAAATGTTCCAAAACTTATAAATTTGTTCATTTTTCTATAGCTGTTTGTGTTTAGCATTTTTTAAATGAAAATGTGCTCATTTCTTGTTCTCTTCTTATTTATCTATTTTCTCTATTTGGTTTTCTCGTCTTTTTGTTTTTTCATGTTCGCCTTTACTTCATTGAATTTTTACCCATCGATAGTTGTCAGATTTACTATCGCTTAGTTGTTGAATTTTGAGTCACTTAATGACCACATTAAACTAATTTACTTGCCAACTTTTTTACAATCTAGTTGTCAGATTTGGTCACAACATATGTTTTGTTCTAGTTGCAAGTCTACTCTCAACATGAAAATGGGCCCACCTCCTCTTTTGTCCTAGTTGCAAGTTCATTCTTGATATGCAGCTGTTTTGTCCATAGTTGCAAGTCCACCTTTGACACGCAACTGGGCTTGATCCCTTTGTCCCACTTGCAAGTTGTAAGTGCATCTAGTGCCCCTTAGTGATTTTGGTGTATTGAAGACTTATAGATTAAGGGACTGATGCATTTGTGAGTGTACACAGGTCTATAATTCTATGAGGAGTTTGATATTTACAGAGAAAGTCAACCCCTAAAAATGAAGTTCTCCGACTGAAGACTTTGAATTTCTGAAGACTTTCTGAAGACTTTGAAAGTGAAGAAATTGATGTGACCTTGAAGACTTGGCAATCATTCGAGGAACATGAAGCGTGAAGACTTTGTTTTTATAGTTTCGTTTTCTCTTTCTTGAGTCATAGGAAACATCATACCGTTAAAGGGGGTCGAGGAAGTACTAAGGAAAATTTTCCATGTGATGCTCAACTCAAAATCCTACACCTACCAATCCCTTCGAGTGAAGCCATTGGAAATATCATACAGTTCAGTCATATTCTTCAGTGACAGAGACGCAGTTCTTCTTGTCTCTGAGAAATTTGTTCTGACTGAGGAGTTAGGAATTCGCCAGTGCAGATTGCCTACACAGTGAGGAGCATGATAGCCCTGAGGAATTTGAGAGTCAAAATTCCGACCGTTGCTGTGCTACGCGCCAGCTGTCCCAAAATATCCTACCACCTAACGGTCATATCAGACAAGGGCATTTATGTCTTATCATGTCGGGCTGCTCCCTAGGCTATAAATAGCCGCCCCCTGCAACCGCTAGCTGGTTGGCTTCTCCAAGAGAAACTGACACTTGTCATTTGAGAGCATCCCATCCTCCGAGGACTTTGAACGAAAATCATCAAGTGAGGAAAACCAAACCCACACCTACAAACCCAAAGTGATTGAGCATCACTGAAGAGTTTGATCCTGCGTGGATCCGATGCTTGTTACCTTTGACGACTGTGCTTCTTCCAGACGGTTAGGCGTCATGGTCTAGAGCATCCAAGAGGAATTGTGGATCGCCGAGTGACCTAGTTTGTGAAGGTCCAGAAGTCACCTGAAGACTTACCACGAGTGTTTGGGCGAGGTCTGTGTGACCTTAGTTCAAGGAGAATACGGCGAGGACTGTGTGTCCTCGAGTTTAAATACTCAGTCGCTCCAACCAGATGTACAACTGAGACAGCAGTTGGAACTGGTCTACCAAATCATTGTCTTCACCAAGCCTACTGGTTCTATTTCCTCAACTCTTTCATTTCCTCAACTCTTTCATTTCCTCATTTCTGTTGGTGTGCTTGTTCATATCCATTTGAAGACTTTGACTAAAGACTTTCTCAATTTCCTCAGTTCAATTTCTTCAGTCCGTTCGTCTTCTTTCTGTGTTATCCTGTGTTAACGCTTTCTGTACTCTGTGCTTGTCTTCATTCCATTATGATGACCATGCTTGTGTCCTGTTATGTTTACATTTGAGTACTTATTCCGCTGCAAGTAGTTCTTCATTTGGGAATTTCCTCACAGGCAAATTCCTCAGTGAAGAATTCATAAAAATCGCCTATTCACCCCCCCTCTAGTCGATATTCACATGCTTCGCGGGTCGGGCGGGTGTTTTTACTCTAGCCATATGTTAATATGTGTTCGCTGTACGTAACCAGCACCTCGAATCCTTGATACTAGTAGTATATAGTAAGTAGTAGGAGTAGTAGGGTGGCATGGGCCAGAACAAGCATTCACGTCCAGGAGTACGTCACACGCCACCACCACGACATCCATCTGACACCATATTATTTCTTGGAGTCCGTGCTAGAGAAATCTCTTTAACCTCGTCGTTTCTCTAACTTTAGCCATCGCGCGGCGGGCGAGGTGGGTGTTTGCCGATAGTCGGTTTCCTCAACTGCGGGCCCACTTGTAAGGCCAACTCCAATGCACGACCCCAAACGGACCTCCGTTTTGCATGAACTCCAACGATAATTTTGACTAGACAAGCAAGACCAAAGAAAACAAGAACCACAAGAATACATTTTACTACTCCTGTAAGTTGGATTAGTGCCTTCTCGATGCATTCATTGTTGATCTGCGGAGGCTCGATCTTGTGTGCTTCTTTCTTCTTCGAGTGTAAAGAAGTAGACGTTGCTTCCTCGCATCTAGTCTCATGTCTAGCCTCTATTCTAGTAGGAGTATCAACAAGTGCACTAGTCTCATCTCTAGCCTCTGTGCTAGCTAAAAGTGCTAGAACATCTACTAAATTGTGCTCTATCAATATATGGATGTACTCTTCTTCCCAATACCAAGACTTGCATCCATTCTACTCCCTCCGTTGCATAATACATGCCTTCTATTTGTCAAAATATATATGTATCTAGACATGTTTTAGTATATAGGTACATCCATTTTTGGACAAATGGAAGTCAAGTATTTTGGAACGGAGGGAGTACACAATACATTTTTTAAGTTAGCACAACTAGTCTAATCCGAGAGCACAACCGAAGATTTGGTCGGGTTCTTCCTCCTTTTGCCGACACATGGGACATCCGGCATCCAGGTCGTGTCATGAAAGAAAATAGAGTGGTAGTTGAAGCCACGTGATGTGCATCTTGGGTTAAACTGTAAATAGAATCTTACTACTCTTAAGTAACTCCAAAAGCGGCCACCGAAGATCTTTATTGGATTTGTTTTTCATCACCAGCACGTCGAGGTGAAAGATGTGTAGGTTCAGTGGGTCCTCTTGCGTTTTCACTGACATGTGGGACCGCATGTGAGCAAATAGACGATGGGCTCTACGCATCCGCTGGCTGGCTGAGAAGAGAGATAGAGGAGGGCTGAGCATGAACTCTAGGAAATTTGTTCTACGTAACCAGCACCTTGATATTCGCGTGTGGTTGTTTCTAGAATTAAAAAAGGAGGCACCCCTACTTATGTTGCTCCCACTACGCCTAGCCTATGGTTAGTAGGTGACCTTGCGCTTGGCTCTTCGCCTCTTGTGAAAGTTGATGGTTGTCGGTGTCAAAACCGGCGGATCTCGGGTAGGGGGTCCCGAACTGTGCATCTAGGCGGATGGTAACAGGAGACAAGGGACACGATGTTTTACCTAGGTTCGGGCCCTCTTGATGGAGGTAAAACCCTACGTCCTGCTTGATTAATATTGATGATGTGTGTTACAAGAGTGGATCTACCACGAGATCAAGGAGGCTAAACCCTAGAAGCTAGCCTATGGTATGATTGTTGTTCGTCCTATGGACTAAAGCCATCCGGTTTATATAGACACCGGAGAGGGCTAGGGTTACACAGAGTCGGTTACAATGGTAGGAGATCTACATATCCATATCGCCAAGCTTGCCTTCCACGCCAAGGAAAGTCCCATCCGGACACGGGACGAAGTCTTCAATCTTGTATCTTCATAGTCTTGGAGTCCGGCCGATCACGATAGTTCGGCTATCCGAACACCCCCTAGTCCGGAACTCCCTCAGTAGCCCGTGAACCAGGCTTCAATGATGACGAGTCCGGCGCACATGTTGTCTTCGGCATTGCAAGGCGGGTTCTTCCTCCGAATAATTTATAGAAGATTGTGAACACCAGGATAGTGTCCGGCTCTGCAAAAATAAATTCCACGTACCACCGTAGAGAGAATAATATTACACAAGTTCAATCTGCTGACGTATTTTGTGGCGTGACGTCACACCATTACCAAGCCTTTACTCGAATTGTTTTTATTGTACCACCTCAGCGCGTTTAGCGAGGCAGTTTCCTTGGCACGTCTTGTCGAAGCAGAGATTGTGTTCCCCTTATTCCGGGATTCCCATCAATATGGACGTGGGTAACCCAACCGCGCCCGTTGCCACGCCCCCTCCATCGAAGGCGGGTTCCAAACGGTCACGGGGACGACTCTTGGTATTCTTCCTCTTTATAATGAGACCAAGGCCCGTTCTTTTCGTTCAATTCTCTATCGGATCCGCCCCTCGCCCCGAGTTCCAACACCCAGGGCTCCATATTCGGGTACCTTCGATCTTCGACAATGTCCGGCCCCGACCTACGAGGCCGGTGGATGCCCTCCTCCATCACGGAAGAGGACGTGCTAAAGCTAAGAGACGCCAGGTACTTAACCTATGAGATTTCGCATAGGCTGCCTGCCCGAGGGCAAGTTATTCCTACTCCCGAGCTCGGCGAGAGCGTCGTGTTCGTGTCTCACCTTCGTCGGGGTTTAGGCTTCTCGACGGATCCCTTCGTGAGGGGGCTCATGTTTTACTATGGGCTGGAATTCCATGACTTGGCTCCGGAGTCCATCCTCCACATCTCATCATTCATTGTCGTCTGCAAAGCCTTCCTTCGCACTACCCCTCACTTCGGCTTGTGGCTCAAAACCTTCAATGTGGAGCTGAAAATGATTGAGGGGCGTCAGGCAGAGTGCGGCGGGGCGGTTATAAGTAAGAGGGCCGATGCTCCATGGCCCGAGGGCTCTTTTCAGGAGGAGCTCGGCTTGTGGCAACAGGAGTGGTTCTATATCACCGCTCCCAGGGGCAGCAGGCAGAGGCTGCCGCCCGTCTTCCACTCGGGCCCTCCACAGCGGCTGACGTCATGGGTCAACAAGGGGTGTGACTGGGGGCCATCCAAGGACGTTCCCCTGTTGCAGGACCGGATTCGAGGCCTCCAAGAAAGGGAGATCAATTTGGCGGTAGTGGTACATGTTATGTTGATTCGGCGCCTACTGCCCTGCAAACGTCGCCCCCTCTGCCTGTGGGAATTTAATCCAGAGGGGCCACGAGCTCTTCAACACTTCATGGGTTTGACACCCACGGAGATGTACAAGCTGTTCTTCGGATTGCAAGAGATGCGCCCGGAATTGACCGAGGATGCTGGCCTAAGCTGCAATCGCCCGGATACTCAAGTAAGTAGCCCTGTGTCCGGACACATTGTCCATTCATTTACTGTGGGTTTGCCTTTTAACCAGCTATCCCTTGGACAGGAGTGGATAGCGCAAGCAAAACTGATACGGTGTCCGGCCCCCCTCCCTGAGGCCACGCAGGATCCCGTGTTAATCAAAATGTTAGAGGTTGCACCTTCGGAGGAGGGCGAAGAAGGGCACAGGGGAACTACCACCTCAGCCACGGAGGCTTTCAGTAAGGGAGGAATCGAGAGTCCCTCCTTCCAGGGGGAGAAGAGGACCGCTTCCGAAGACCCGGAGGCCAAGGCCTCAAAGCGGGAAAAGAAATCTGTACCGGAAGGTCCTGTGCCGGGAAGAGCCCCGACCGTACTGTCTCCTCGGAGGAATCAACCCTCTAGCGAGCCATAAGTAAAAAGGGGGATTTTGTAATAGTGGACATCCCTGTTTAATTTCTAAGGGTAACCGAAGTTTTCACCTTGTAGTTCGGATCTCAGCCCATCTCAGCACAACTCATCGTCGGGAGACCTTCGTCCGGAGATGATGGAGAGCGAAACGCCTCCATCTGCCGCCCCTTCGTGCGGGGCGGGCGACCCTGAGGTGTCGTCACGGAGGGTCTCCCCGAGTCCGGCGGGGCCGGAGAGTTCGGCACCCATTGGAGTATGGTCGGTGGAGCTGCAGGATTTGCTCAAGAGGGCGTCTATCTCAGAAGATCACCGCACATTAATGGGTAGGGTGATTGAGAGGATCTCGTCCGCCGAAAGCGGGTTGTATGAGGCCGTCGGAAGTTTGCTGACGGGGTTTGAGGTACGCAAAAAATGACATACCTTTTGACAGTTTTGCACATGAAGTGCGCCCTGTATAGATAGTAGTCCTTGAGACTTGGTATGCTGTCGAAAGCGACAGCGTGCCGAGGATCATAATCTCAGTTATAGATTGTCGCCTTTCCTATGCAGGTGGCGGAACGTTCGGTGGCCAGCCGGACTGATGGATTTGCCGAGCTGAAGAGGCAACTCGACATTGCGGATGCGGACATCTCGCTGGTCAATAAACGACTTGATGAGTCACAAGGTATGTGGTTGCTCTGCGGTCGCCTAGTAAGGGAGCTGACGCCCATGCCTTACAATTTGTATGCCTGATGCAGATAGTGCTGCTGCTGTGGAAGGCCTTCGAGCAGAACTTGCTCGGGCCAAGGAGCAAGCCAGAAAAAGCAAGGCGGCTACCTCGAAGGCAGCGGAAGAGCTAGAAGCCGAGAAGGCTGCTCACTGCCAAAGCAGGGAGGAGATAGCTGGAATGGCCACGAAATTAAAAGTTGCTACCGACCGCCTGGAGGTTCTTGAAAGAGAACGCCGAGCGGAGCAAGAAGACTTGAAGAAGGCCGACGCCGAAGCCAAGGATGCCCGTAGTGCGATGCGGGCTATGAAGGAGGAACTGCGTCAGGTCGGAGACATTGTGGCTAGAAAGCTCTTTATGCTGCGTAGGAAGTTCACGGATCCGAAGTATGCTCAGCTGGGCCGATTGTACGGTGCGGAGGATCCTTATCTGGACTTGGCGGCGAGTGCGACGGACGCAGTCGTGCACTTTCGAAGCCAGAAGGATCACGAAATGGAAGAGCTTTTCTGATCTCAATTCCATAGTTCCGAGCATCCACTTCCGTCGAGTGATCGGCTGGTTGAGTGGGCTGAGCTGAATAGATTGTCCGGACTTGCCATGATGGATGTGGTCGCTCATCTGTGGCCGAAAAGGCCCAAGCTGAAGAGTTATTTTGGCTTGTTGCAGCAATTCCTTTGGGCGGTGCCCCGTATTGGGGCGATGAAGCGGTCGGCATGCATAGAAGGTGCACGGATGGCTCTCGCCCATGGTAAGACATACTGGGCGGAGATGGATGCCACCGCTGTTGCATCCCGGGGTTCGGACAAAAGCCGATTCCCCACCGAGCACTATTTTGAGGAAGTCCTGCAGGGCGCTCGTTTAATAGAGTCGCAGTGCTCGAAATATGTTATGTTTG
Source organism: Triticum aestivum (assembly GCF_018294505.1). Lineage (NCBI taxonomy): Eukaryota > Viridiplantae > Streptophyta > Magnoliopsida > Poales > Poaceae > Triticum > Triticum aestivum. Next base: position 498,014,059 of record NC_057810.1, read on the forward strand.
AATGACATGTATGATTTCTGAGATCATGTTTATAATGCAATAACTTTTTATACTTGTGTGTTCAAGTATTGAACTATCTCCTGTGCGGCCGTATATGTATGTATAATCTGAAAGATGGCAGTCTTTGGCTTCAGCCCCCACGCACATGGTGCGGGGGTGTTTGCAAAAAGAAAAGCGCCTTTTCACACTTAATCCAACGCCTTGGTACTTTTAAGGAGGTGATAGCGTAGCAAACTAGGCAGCCGGACTATAATGCTTTATCACTTTCACTTAGCCATAGGAGCTCGAATGTGGGGCTACTATATAGCCCCTGGTGGCACCGCTCTTCCCCGAACTCGGGGCGCGTATGTGCCTGACCGGGAAGCGGTCCTTCGTCAAAGCGGAGGAATTCTAAACATTCCAATGGTCGATCGAGTGGTTGACCAGTCTCTCGCTATATCATGACAGTCAGTTTTCGGCTTTCTCTACTGAGGTGCTCGCCCGGCTGAACCGGGGCACAATCGCAGTAGTTCTCCTGGTGCCGCGTTAGCCGATGAAGCGGAACATAAGGCAGCAAAACACAGGAGCCGGGCAAACCCAACATTTGACCAAAGACATGATTCGGAGCTGATGCATATAAGGCCTAACTCGAGACGCCGAACACTCCCTGAGGTGTTCGGTCTTTATGATACCGGGAAGAACAATGCCCTAAGCCCCTTGTGTCCAGGTACAGGTGGGAACTTCTGACGCGGCCGATGCCAAAACACCATCCTCCTCCTCGGCTATGGTGGGAAACCAGGGGATGTGTATCAACAAGAGACAGTAAGAAAGGTTTACGCAGGGTCTTAATCTGAAAAGAATCCTTGCAACGGGTCCCTGCTACACGTCTGCGCCTGTGTCTCCGTTGTGCTGTATCCTGGACGGGTGTAGCACGTGCTTCATCTGTAAAAGAGAAGGACTTATTTTCCAAGAAATATCGTGCAGAAGTTGTATTAAAATAGAATAAAATGAATAAAGTTGAGCTTTATTGGCTCTCATCATTTATACACGCGGCCCCTTATAAAGGGGGTATGCGGCTGGGGAGCCCCTTGTTTAGTTATGCCAGACTCGCCTAACCATGTCCGAGGTCTGAATGACCTGTTTTAGGGGCTTTGACCTGCAAGGTCTGATTAGTGTGTGGCTGTCGAAGTAGTCTCACGTTCTCCGTGGTCGAGGAACACTCGGAGTTACTTTTTAATGAAATTATGCCACGTTGACCGGGCATTCTTAAGCGTAAAAAACGCGTAATGTGGTATTGCATTAGGGCTGGCGAAAGCTGCGCGCCCCAGTAGTGCTTAAGGGCTACTATTTGAATGGGGCGATGGAGAGTGAGCTTTTCATGACGGAGGTTGTCGGATGAACCGAACACAACCTCTAGTGGTACAGAGCCTGTATAATTGGCTTAAAGGCCTGGCGTTACTCCTTTGAAGGAAGTGCTGCTATGGCGAACTTTGGTAGGGTCTATCCCCATTCTGCGGGCGGTGTCCTGGTATTGCAGGTGCCGCGCTGTCTTTTCGTGTTATCACATGAAGTGAGTTCACTGTTTTGACTTCTAGTGGGAAAGTCTTCTGTTTTCCGGAGTGCTGCTTTTGGGTTTCGTCACTTTTGCTTGGTGTGTCGAGCCCCTTGTGTTCGGCATTAAGTCGGCCGGACTGTTTGAAGACCCAACAATCTCTGTGGGTATGGTTTGCAGGCTTCCCGGAGGTACCATGTATTTGACATAGTCTATCCAGAATTTTGTTTAGGTTGGATAGCTCGTCACTGTTGTCCTTAAGGGGCAGTGTTTTGTTGTTCGTCCGAGAGCTTTTGAATCCGGTGTTGACTGCCGTACTATTCGGGCTTTTCCTTATTCCGGCGCTAATCTTTTCTGCGTCGTGATTTCCCATTTCCATCCCTGAGTTCGGATGTACTCGGGTCGCTGGTGCTGCATCTAGCCAGCCAGCTGTCTTCCCCCGCGCAAAAGCGGGTCATGAGGCTTGTTAGTGCAGCCATTGTTCTTGTTTTTTCCTGGCCGAGGTGTCTGGCAAGCCATTCGTCTCGGATGTTGTGTTTAAAGGCTGCTAAGGCTTCAGCGTCCGGACAGTCGACTATTTGGTTCTTTTTAGTGAGGAACCTGTTCCAGAATTTGCGTGCTGACTCTCCGGGCTGTTGAGTTATGTGACTTAAATCGTCTGCATCCGGAGGGCGGACATAGGTCCCCTGAAAATTTTCTCGAAACGCATCCTCAAGCTCTTCCCAACTTCCAATGGTATTTTCTGGGAGGCTTTTAAGCCAATGCCAGCTGGCCCTTTGATCTTGAGGGGTAGGTATTTTATGGCATGGAGATCGTCTCCTCTGGCCATATGTATGTGTAGGATGTAATCCTCAATCCAGACTCCGGGGTCTGTTGTTTCGTCATATGCCTCTATGTTTACGGGTTTGAATCCCGCTGGAAATCCATGATCCAGTACCTCATCGGTGAAACATAGTGGGTGTGCGGTGCCCTTATATTTGGGTGTGCCGTTGTCTTCAAATGCTCGGCGGGTTATGTTGCTTCCTGGAGTCTTCTTTTTTGGCCCATAGATGGATCTGACTGGGTCGTACTTTTTCCAAGGATCTTTATGCTGATCGTGTGCCGGCTTGTGTGGGGCGCCCCTTGTTGCTCTTGGCCTGTCATCTGGTCGTCTATCCGGCCAGGCGGCTTCTTTCTTTTTTGACTGCGGGGGCTCTAAGGCCTCCTCGTCAAATTCGGGCAACAGCTTGCGCTTCGGGTAGCTCTTTGTCTGGTGACTAGCGCCATGTTTATCCGCGGTGTTGAGTACTCTGCTCCATCTCATTCTGAGTGCGTCCTCCGCTGTTTTGAGCTTCCGCTTTTGCTTCTTCAAACTTCTTGCAGTGGCGACGAGCCTTTTATGAAGGTTCGTATGCTCTGGTGATGTGAGATCGTCTTCGCCGGGGATGGGTTGCTTGTCCAGTTCACCATGTCTGGCTGGCTGCTTGGTGACATGTGCGTCGTCCACTGCTTCACCCTGCTCTAGGGCCGGGTCCGTATGGGTGCCATTTTTATCGAGGCCGGTCTTCGGGCGGCGCTTGCGTCACCGTTTTGGTTGTTTGTTGGGGGAGTTGTCCTTCGCCACGTCCCGTTTCTCCTCATTATCGCTTCCTTTTGGTGTATCCACCATGTATACGTCGTGAGTTGGGGTGGCTTTCCCGTGCCCGGTAGGCGCTGGTTCTTGGTCGTCTCCGGCATCGTCGTCCATACCGTCGATGTCTTCGGAGTCATAGTTTAGCATGTCGGTTAGATCGTCGACAGTGGCTACTAATTGGGTGGTGGGTGGGCTTTGAATTTCTTCGTCGTCCGCATCCCAACTGTCCTGGCCGCAGTCCGGCCAGGGCTCTCCTGATAACGAGAGATACTTTAGCGAACTCAAGATGTCGCCGAAAGGTGAGCATTGAAAGATGTCCGCTGTGGTGAACTCCATGATCGGCGCCCAATCGGATTCGATCGGAGGGGGCGCGGGAGGTTCAGAGTCCGGCGAGGAGTTCGGCACCTCGGAGTCACGAGCTTTATGAGGGACAAAGTCAGTGTTCGGCTCTATCACTGTAGAGGTTGCAGCCCCCGAGGCGGTGTCTAGCCATCTGTCCTCGATCTGCGCAGCCGGCTCCGAATTGAAGATCGGAGCGGGTTTGAGTGCGGCCTCCAGGGTACTGTCCGGCTGCAGAGCTAAATCATGCTCGCCGTGACAGTGCGGCACGCTCGGCTGTGGCTCGAATCCATCGAGGATCAAGTCCCCGCGGATGTCAGCCGTGAAGTTCAAACTTCCAAATCTGACTTGACGGTCAGGGGCGTAGCTTTCGATCTGCTCCAGATGGCCAAGCGAATTGGCCCGCAGTGCGAAGCCGCCGAATATGAAGATCTATCCGGGGAGAAAGGTCTCACCCTGGACTGCGTCGTTGATGATGGTCGAAGAAGCCATCAAGCCTATCAGTGACGACACAGAGGAACTCTTAATGAAAGCACCAATGTCGGTGTCAAAACCGGCGGATCTCGGGTAGGGGGTCCCGAACTATGCGTCTAGGCGGATGGTAACAGGAGACAAGGGACACGATGTTTTACCCAGGTTCGGGCCCTCTTGATGGAGGTAAAACCCTACGTCGTTCTTGATTAATATTGATGATGTGTGTTACAAGAGTGGATCTACCACGAGATCAAGGAGGCTAAACCCTAGAAGCTAGCCTATGGTATGATTGTTGTTCGTCCTATGGACTAAAGCCATCCGGTTTATATAGACACCGGAGAGGGCTAGGGTTACACAGAGTCGGTTACAATGGTAGGAGATCTACATATCCGTATCGCCAAGCTTGCCTTCCACGCCAAGGAAAGTCCCATCCGGACACGGGACAAAATCTTCAATCTTGTATCTTCATAGTCTTGGAGTCCGGCCGATCACGATAGTTCGGCTATCCGGACACCCCCTAGTCCGGAACTCCCTCAATGGTTCTACAGTAGTGCTTCTAGCAATCTGACACCAAATGAACTACTGCACGTCCACCGCTTGTAAGCAGAAGTTTCTCCTCGTGCTGCGAGCCATCACGCACGCGTTGGCGAGGGAGAAGGCGTAATCAAGCTTCTCGTCGTTCTGCCAGTTGACAGGACACATCAAAGTTATTTGCTAGTAGTACGTACTCTCTCCAAAAAAGGGATGACCATGTCATTGCTACCATCCCGTGCTCCGTCATTGTGTACGTGCACTATTCACGTGCCATCGAGGAGAAAAAAATATTGCATAGGTGCCACCGAAGTGCACGAATCACTTACGAAAAAGGGTTTCCCCTCGCTTTTCCCCCACACGACTCACTTACGCACTGCTTATCTGATTATCTCCATTTTCTTGCATGACACGTGCACCTTGATGCTAGATGTCTCGCGTGTTGGGAAAAGGATGAACAAAGCTCACGTAAAAGAAAAGAGTTGAAGAGCATAGATTCCCGACGACTGAGAAGGAGCAAGGAACCTCGCGGTGGAGCGTCTGCAAGGAACCTTGCACGTTTTCCCCTATTTTTTGCCGCCTGCCCACCTATAAACAAATAAAAGAACATGAACTTTTCGCTAACCACTAGAAACGGTACATCAGGATGCTAAGTTGAAGATGTTTTATACTCCCTCCGTTCCCAAATATAAGTCTTTTTAGAGATTTCAATAAGGGACTACATACGAAACAAAATGAGTGAATCTACACTCTAAAATATGCCTACATACATCCGTATGTTGTTGTCTATTTGAAATGGCTAGAAAGACTTATATTTAGGAACGGAGGGAGTAGTTTATATTGAATTATTGATAACCACGCAACAAGCCACGCATTTACAGGGCGCATGCAGCCACGCATGTACACAAGCCAACGAACTAACTCCATCCAATCCAACTCATGCACATACGTGCACAACATGGAGCACACAACGCACGTACACAAGACGTGCATGCACACACGCTCGGCCGCAGAATGCATGTGAGTAACACATGCATGCGCACACACTCGGCTGCATGGAGGGGTGCGCCATCTGCGGCGACGTCCGGTTCATCGTGCTACGGCAAAGCTCGCACGCAACGGTGCATACGCATCTCTTGAAACACCTCTTTGCCGTCGTTGCTCAACTACTAGTCAGAGACGAAGACGACCGCATCCTCGGCCTTAGAGCTAGCACCGATGGAAAAACACGCACGCTGCATGCACACGAGCACATACGGAGTGCCCACGACATGGTGGTGGTGCGTCCCTAGTCGCCTCTACTCCTCCTGCGCACGTTGTCTATCTAGGCGGCTGCATGCTAATGATGATGTGGGTGAGATCTTCTAGGACTCAGATGATGACAAGGAAAATTATGAGACACAAGGTGACATACACCGTCAAGGTCCACGGTCAAGGGGATGCTAGTAAGTGCTTAGATGTGCTTAGAGCAAGTACAATAGAGCTGAGTCAGTGGCTATAAGGAATAAACTAGTATATTTCTGCTTAGTTGGAGGAAAGAGAAGAGGAGAGAGAAGGGTAAGCGGGCTCTTCATGAAGAGCCAGCTCTAGCACGTGCTCCTAGGCACTTTGTGAGAATGAAAGGTGGGCCACATCATAAAAAAGTAGTACTCCCTCCGTCTAGGTGTGTAAGTCATGTTCCGAAAACCAAATAATCCCAAAACACTTAGGCGCAATGCATTAAATTCTACCTCGTTTCTTGTTTCTTGACATATCAACCAATAAGAGATGTGGGGTGTGCATGCTTTTAATGACTTGAGACTACCAAACACGACATGCAGTGGCTAGTTCATTTCATGCAATGCTATTAATTACCTAATGAACATTAAGTTCTCTCGTTTTCCCCTCCTCCTTGGTCACGGTGCACAACCTAAGATGACTTACTCACCTAGACGGAGGGACTACACTCTTTTGATCTACTATTGTACATGTTGACTATAAGATGGGCTGTAGATGACATGGCACTGGCTTATAGCCAGCAGCTGGCTATACTATTAACCATGCTCTTTAGATGAGGTGCTAAGTGCATTAAATGGCTTAGTAACTCAAGTCTTCAATGCATAGGTGCTTAGTTTATTGGTGCCACATCATATTTTATGCCTATGTGGCAGGCTTAGCAGCTATACATGGTGGAGCACTGGGAGAGGCCAAGGCTGGTCATGGTGGGGAGTAACTTATACTGTAACATATTACTATGTTACTCTAAACATCTCTATAAACCGGAAAGGGGGGAGTAGTAACATAGACTAGTGTCATATGCAGAGTATGGGAGCACATGATATTTCCCCGTCCAGACCGATCCCAAGTTGGCTTCTCACCTTCTTGGCCCAACAAAAACCCCTCCCCCCTCCCGCGCGCGCTTCCCACCCGGCGCCAGCTGAGCCCGCCGCTCCACATTGATGGCAAGTCAGGGCGACGCGACCTCTCACTACTTCCGCCGTTGAAGCGGTGCACCGACCGAGGGCACCGCCCGCTGCACGCCCGGCATTTCAGACTACATAGTGGAGAGTAACTTTAGAGCAAGTACTACAATTAGATGACATAAGTAGGCTATAATGATTTAAATATAGTATTTGTGCTTAGGCTGGTCAGTGGGGAGTAACTTAGACTAGTGTCATGCATATGACACTAGTGTAAGTTATTACCTCCATAGTGCAAAGTAACATAGTAGTAGTATCATAGATTGCTTCATTTATTATTTCATAGACTCATTTTGCCTCGGGAAGCACTATGTTACAGTAACATATTACGTTACCACAAGCACCTCTTTCCTCACTAAATACTTGCCACATAAGCAAAATTGTCTTGGGATGTCTTAAGTTACTACCTAAGTTACTCCCACTATGGCTAGCCTTAGTTGAAGGAGAGAGAAGAGGAGAGAGAAGCGAAGCGGATTGTAAACGTGTAACCAGTTGTACTCCAACATACTTTGTGAGACAAAAGGTGGGGCCATTATTAATGATATAGTATTTATACTAAAGGGACTAACGGACGCCTTTATTACTCTGTTTTTTTGAGACAAACCTTGGTGGGGCTATTATTGACTTTTTTGAGCTATTATTGACTTGGACGTGGGGTTTGGGGGCCAAAGGCCTACTATTATACTCGCACGATCGACCAGACATGCTCTACCCTAGCCGCCGCTGTATCATATGGTTTCGCACCATTCCAGATCTTAGCGTCGCCACACAATTCTTCTCCAGCCCTCCTTCCGGCGTGCACCGCGAGAAGGGACAGCAGTCCTCCGAACCCCGCCTTTCGTGATCCTGTACGGGAGAGGTGCGATCAGGTTTTTGGGGAGCACACTCCTGTGACTGCTGCCAGCGACGACTTCCTCAACGACATCCTTCTTCCCCGACCTTGGTAACCTCTTCATCAACGACATGAGTGACAACATCAACCACATCGGTTCTACTCCTGCTGTACAGTATGTGATTCTGTCCTCCTAGTTTAGTCCGCATCATTACTTTGATGTTTGCATTTGTCGTCATGATCTATTTACTGCTGATTCGGATTAAATCTCATACTAAATTGCTCATATATTCAACAATCCAATCCAAAAACCTGATTATAGGCAATTTACTCTGAGTGGTTTTGCCGCGCTTTTGAAGCCTCCTACTTTTAAGGGGGTGCAATATAAAAGGTGGCGCACAAGAGCAGTATATTGGTTTCAGATCATGTACTACTATGACGCCACTAAGGGTAAGCCTGAGGGCGATCTTAATCCTACACAGCAGGAAGCTTTTCAGAACATGGACACCCTCTTCAAAGCCGCCCTGCTGAGTGTTCTTGACGATTCCATTGTGGATTAATATATGTTGTTTGACAGCGGCAAAGACATGTGGGCTACGCTCGAGGCCACGTTTGGGCCCTCGAACGCTGGCAACTAGTTGTACGTCATGGAGCAATTCTGTGACTACAAGATGACTGATGAGCGCTCTGTTGTTCAGCAGACTCATGAGATACAGTCACTCTCTAAGGAACTTGAGTACTTTAAGTGTGTGTTGCTGGACAAATTTGTTGCTGGGACCATCATTGCCAAGCTTCCACCTTCGTGGAACGATTTTGCTACTTCTCTGAAAAACAAGAGACATGAGTTTTCTGTTTTGGATCTCATTAGCACTCTTGATTTTGAGGATAAGGCGAGAGCAAAAGACACACGTGCTTGGGTCGCTGAGGGAGCCTCTAGTGTCCACATGGTACATGAGAAGAACTTCCAACCCAACCAGCCCCAAAACAACAAGAACAAATCTCAGTGGAAAGGCAAGTTTGATGCAAAGAACAAGCCGTCACATTCTACCAACTTCAAGAAGAATTCTCATAACGGGAAGGGATACAAACCTCAATTTTGGTAGCATCGCACAAAATTTATATGGCTGCATCTACCTGCTGTCACCTAACCTCATGGTGCTCCAGGTATTCCTACATTCGTAACTAGGTACAATGACCACCGCAAGATGAAATTAGCTTATTCGTACGTTGACTTGCTGAATGCAGTGCGGAACAATCCTGTCATGTGTGGAGGAGCAAACAAGCAGTGCAGCCGAAGGTGGAAATCAACCAAGGACTTATGAAATTATATATAATCTTCCTCAGGCAGGTCAGTATCCCCTTCGTCCAGATGATCGTGTTTTGTCATGCCGAGCTATTGATATGTGCTACTGTTTTGCAACACCATTTAAGTATAGCTACTATTTTCCTATCTTTTCAGATTCAGGACGATGAATATGATTTCAGGGGAACTGCACAATATGGACCAATGTTGAGTCATCTCTATTGCCTCATGTGTTTGCTGCAAATGTGTCAGCATCAATTGCAAGATGAGGCAGCTAGGTAGCTGTGGAGTTGCCAACATGCTCAAAGTGATCGCAACATTGAGAAGAAACAAGCATGCCCAGGAAATTAATGCGTGCGCAGGGAGGCCCTTTGCTCAGAGAAGCATCGACCGATTTTCTTTATTTCCACACCTTCTCACAGCTTTGTATTGGTTATAGTATGGTGAATCATTGAGATGCATAGACACGCTGAACTTTTGTTCTTCTGAATGTTAGTTTAATGTGAGTGTCTGCATCTAGTACTGCATCCTCTAATTTGGTGGATGCACACAGAGAAAATAAATCTCCTTAATTTACTCCATAACCACCCTATTAAATAGGCCTAGTAACAAACTAGGCACATGCAGTGGCCGGCGGGCACATGCATCCTGCATGCATGGCCAATCAGCCAAGTCCATGCGCCAGCTCCAATGCAGCAACACAAAAGAAGAGAGCGGTTCTTGGGAAAAAGCGAGTAGTTAGTGCAGCCGGCCTTATAAACACGAACAACTCGCTCTCCTGCTTCCGCCCCCCCAATTCCCCTCGCTCCCCAATCTTCCTCACTCGTCCGGAAAACCCCGCTCACCTTCTTCCTCACTCGTACAGAAAACACGTGCTCCTCTTCTTCCACTCCTACAGAAATCCTCAGCCCTCCTTCTTCCCCAGTCGCACTGCCACTAGGCTCGTCTCTGGCTACTCTGCTCAAACCCGTGAGCTCGGCGCGACGCCCACAAGGAAAATGGAGTTGGCTGGCCCAGCGCCAAGAAGATGAGGCTCCAGCCAGCGGCGACGCCGGTTCTAGATCTCGCACCCGGTAGCGTGGGGAGAAGCGGCGAGCCCCCCCACCCAGATCTGAGGAACCGGTAGAATCTTCGGTGGACCGCATTAGTGATCTCCCGGGCTTCATCCTTGAGGAGATCATCTCGCTTCTCCCCACCAAGGATTGCTGCCGCACACAAGTCCTCTCAACTCGGCGGCGCTCTCTATGGCGCACCGCGCCCCTCAATCTCGATTGTCGTCAGATATCTGTCATTCCTAAATTTGATCTCCTCAGAGCCATCGTCTCTTCTCACCAGCAGGGCCCCGTTCAATGCCTCTGCATCCCGACAAGCTACCTGTTGTCCATACCCGGCAAGGTGGACGCTTGGCTGACATCCCCTGAATTTGGAAAACTCCAGCAGTTTGAGTTCTACCATTACCACGAAAGTTTCATACCACGAACATACCAAGAATCGTGCCCACACCACCATTGTCCATCTCGCGGTTTTCCTCCTCTCTCCACACCGCCACCTTCGCCCAGTGCCATCTACCAGACGATCTGGTACAAATGCTTCGACTCCCACTACTAAAAAACTTTCGCTTGTGGTGGTTTATCTGTCGGAGGCCTCACTGCACAACATCATCCACTCCAGTTGCCCTGCCCTGGAGCGCTTGCTGATTGTTTTGGGAATAGAAATCGGTATCAGTTGTCTCCAAATAAAGTCGCCTCACCTTAAAAGCATTGGAATTTGTTTTAAAGGACAACATCTCATCATCGAAGATGCCCCTTCACTTGAAAGGTTGCTCCTTCATAATTGTTATACACCTTCAGAAATAACTGTCGTCTCTGCGCCCAAACTGGAGACCTTGGGTGTAATTCGTGACCCGTTTAATAATCACAAGGAGTTGGTGTTTGGCTCCTCACTTTTTCAGGTACCGTATATTATCATCTACACATTTGTAATCATATGCTGCATTTTTCATTTGTGCGCATAAGTTTTATATCATCTTGGAGTACACTTTGGGTACTAATATTATGTTATATGCTCAATGAAGAGTTCGTCCATTGATAGCCTATCAATGCTGCTGGATTCTGTCAAGATCATATATATCAGAATGTATAGTTTTGATCTGGACATAATTATTGGCTTGCTGCGATGCTTTCGATCTCTGGAGAATTTATACATAGAGGTGATGATTTCATGCACATTGAAAGCCCATATATATTGTACTAGAATTAACTGTTCAGCTGTCGTTCTTTCGACATACTCTTTTTTCAGACCTTAACTGTTTTCAATCTTCATGTCTACTTAGGCAGAACCACATGGAGAAAAACATATAACCAATCGTTGGCGTAATAAGCACAAGGATTTTCTCAGTTCTCATGACATTCGTTTGAGGACAATAACGATGGGACGATATGCATCCAACCAGGCAAACAGAAGCTTTGTCACATTCTTCCTGTTGAATGCGAGGTTACTATTGTCCATGAGGCTTAATTTTTACAGCAAGAGATTTCTCACGGACGAACATGTTGAACAGCAAAAAAAGAAGTTTCAGGTGGACAAATGGGCTTCTAAACGTGCTCGGCTTCTATTTACAATAAGTTGTAGACATCCTGAAATAAATTTTTTTTGCACAGGATGTTGATTTTATGGATCAGACCAATCCATTTGTTTGTGAGTGCAAAAAAGAGTGGTTGGGTTAGATGTTACTGACATGTTCAATCTGGGTTTTGTCTAAAAATTTGATGAACAATTAATCCTTGGGCTTTTTGTACCATTTGTATGCTTGACTTGCATGTTGTTGCCCTCGTACTCCCCTCCACCTGCCACTACACTGCCGCATCTTCCATGGCTGCTGTTCATTCCCGTCCGAGGCCTTGCCGTCGTTCTCCACCTTGGTTCGCTTGCTGTGACTGCCGCCGTCTGGCGTTGTCAACATGGTCAACAATCAAGAGGAATCAGGAGATGACTGTACATGGAGAGGCTGACAGTAGGGACCCACCAGGGTCATTGCATTTCGCAAGCAGGTGCCTCGTTATTACAAGCCAAAAAAATACTTCCTCCTAATTGTTTGACAACTAGGTTCCACGCCATTGTCAATGTAGTCAATAAACGAGAAAATTACACAACGAGCGGATAACACCAGGGACCCAGCAGCTCGCCCAGTTGTTTTTCAGTTTCAGAGACGGAGCTCAACTGCGCGCTGTGCGGGGGCTGTGGCCCGTCTAGCCCACGCTTACGCTTTTATTAAGCACATTACGAGCCCAGTTGATATATTTTTTCTTTCTGAAATTGGCTAGCCCAGTTCTTTTTTTGGAGAATACCAAAACCGAGGCCTACTTGCTTTTCTCAGCCCTGCTGGGCTGCAAATCTTTCAAGACGAGGAGGGATGTAAGTAGTAAGAAATGGGCTTCCCCAGAAAACGGGCTATAAGTTGTAAGAAATGGGCTGTAAATTTTTAAACCAAAGCCAACCGGCAATTGCATTAAAATATCATTTTTCAGGATTTATCTACTCTCTACTCTTATAAAAACCAAAGCCAACTGACAATTACATTAAAATATCATCTTTTCTCCCACAAGATAAACTACTCATACAAATGCATCTTCATGTTCCGTGCAACAAACGGGCATCTTGCTAGTTAAGATTCTAAATTTCATTCGTTTTTTTGCGGAGAATTGTTTTTTGAATTTTATTTTGATATAATTTTTTGAAAATGATTTTTAACGCGACTCGAAATTTCGTGATTAAAAGAGTTCGGACCCCACCGAAATATGCAAAATTTCGTTGAATTTTTTAGCAGTGCCCAGAATATTTGGTTTGTAATGCTAATAAAAAATATATGGGCTTCAAATATCCTTAAGAATTAGCAAATGGGCTGTAAATTATTGAAAATAAGGGCTAATGGGCTATATGCTGTTTTCCACAGATTTGGAGGCTGACTTCTTGGCCTACTAGGTTCACGATGACGCTGTCCTAAATTTTTTTTGACGCGTACGCAAGGCTTTGTCAACTTAGTCAACACATAGCAGTGACTGTTGGATGTCCATCCAATGGCCGCCGTGCTTCTTCAATCTCTGATCTTCCTGCTCCAGCCGCCCAAACCAGCGCCGGCGAGACTGCCTGCTCCCTCCTCCCGTGGCTGGCTATGCTGCCACCAGACCATCCCTCTAACCACCCACACATCCTGTTACTTTTCGGCGACGTCTGCCTCACCCCGCAGCCGACCAGTCAGCGCTTGTTCTCCCCTCAGCATGGGCATCCGCTGTGGTGGCTTCGCCGGCTCCGGGTGGTTCTCTTCCTGGGCCTCTCCCTCATCCACCGCGTTTGTGCTCTCGGCGTGGCGAGGTCAACATGGTCAACAAACAACAACCATCGGAAGAGGCTGACAGTAGGGGCCCACACAGAGAAATGCCTCCTTATTACGTGCAAAATAATGATTCCTCCACCTGATAGCTAGGACCCACCGGAAGGGCCTCTGTAATTCGTGAAAAAATGTTCCCCCCGCTGTCAGCTCGGACCCATCAGAAATGCCTCCTTATTACGCAAAAAAATGAATACTCCCCTGCTAGCTGGGACTCACCTTGGTGGGAGGCTGACTTGTGGGCCTACTAAATTTATGGGGACGGAGGGCTTTGTCAACTTAGTCAATATGAACGATTCTAGCTCTAGTGACCGTACGATGTCCATCCAATGGCCGTAGTGCTTCTTCAACCTCTGGTCTTCGTGCTCTAGCCGCCCAAAGCAGCGCCGGTCGTGCCGCATGCTCCTGCCTCCCGTGGCCGGCTGTGATGACGCGGAGGCCTCACCGCCCCCTACTACTCCCACCGCTGGCCAGGCCATCCCTCTACTCACCCACACCCCTTGTTATTCTACGGTGACGGCAGCCTCACATCGCAGCCGAACCAGTGAACCCTCGTACTCGTCTTCGCGTGGGCATCCACTGCTGCGTCTTCCCCGTCTCCGCATCGTCGCTTCCTAGGCCTCATCGTCGTCCACCACCGTGGTGCTCTCGGCGCGGCGTGGTCAATGTGTTCAACGACCGACTTCCATTAAAAGAGTACTGTACGTGGTGGGGCTGATAGCTGGGTCCATGGCAGCCGCAAGGAAGTGCCTCCTTATTACGCGCAAAATAGTTATTCCTCCACCTGACAGCGGGGACCCACCGGACGGGCCACCGTATTTCGTGAAAAAAAGTTTCCCCCCTAACTGCTGGGACCCACCAGCTACACCTTCGCATGCAAGGAAGTGCGTCCGAAAAAAAATGATTCACCCCGCTGACTGCTGGGACCCACCAGCTACACCTTCGCACGCAAGGTAGTGCGTCCAGGCAAAAAAACAGAATGATTCGCCCCCTGACTGCTGGGACCCACCAGCTACATCTTTGCACGCAAGGAAGTGCCTGACAGTCGGGACCCACCTGGTCGAAGCGTACATAGTGTTGTCATTCTGGTCGCGAATGTGTACGTACATACTGCTGGATGTAGAGGCGCGCACGTGTCGTAGTAAAGGCGCACACGTGTCATAGTGGAGGTGCGCATGTGTCGTAGTAGAGGCGCACACGTAGCATGTACACGTACGTACAACGGCTAGGGCGCAAGAAATAAAATATGGCCACGTATGTGTACATACGGGCGGGGTCTCGAATGCCTACTCGCGCATACGTACGGCCATGGCTCATGTACATGGCTGGGTCGGAACGGAGAAACAGCGTCGTCGTCGTGTTCATGGGGAGCCAACCGGCTGGGTCGGAACGGAATGCGTCGTCATGTTCATCGGGAGGGCTTGGATGGAATAGGCTATGGAAACAAGGCCTGGCGTACCACAGAACGGAGAAAACGGCCTTGTGTTCGACCGGCCATGTTCAAAACGGGATCCTGCTCATCGGGAGGGGTCTGCCATACCGCAAAATGGAGGAAACGGACCTCCTATGGTCGAGACGGGGTCCTGTTGACCGGGAGGGGTGTGGTGTACCGCAAAACGGACCAAACGGACCTCCTACGGTTGAAACGGGGGTCCTGTTGATCAGGAGGGGTGTGGCATACCGCAAAATGGACGAAACAGACTTGTGTTGGAGCGCTAGGTCGAAACAGGGGTCCTGTTCATCGGGAGGGGTGTGGCTTACCGCAAAACGGGACTCCACGAGATACTGTTCATCTCCACCGTTGACCTCCTCCAGCCTCCACGGGCTACCGTCAACCTCCTCCAGCCTCCACGGGATCCAGTTCATCCAGCCTCCACCGCACGCTACTCCACCGGCTACTGTTCAACCACCCCTCCACGGGCACCCCTCCACCGTCTACTGTTCATCCAGCCCTCCACGGGGTAGTCCTGTTCATCCAGCCCTCAACACCACGGGGTCCTGTTCATCCAGAGGCAATGCCACCGCTCACTGTTCATCCACCCCCCCGCAACACTCACTCTTCATCCAGAGAGGCAGCATCGATCGGCTTCAGTTAGCAGTAGTAGCAAAGGAATCGCTCGATCGGGTTCAGTTAACAGCCATTGATCGATCGCTCGGGTTCAGTAACGCGTAGCCTGCAGTGCAATCGCTTGGGTTCAGTTAGATCCCAACGCCTTGCTCGGGTTTAGTTAGAGCCAACGCCTCGCACACATGCGCGTACGTGTACGAGAGAAACATGCATCCCTCAGCCCCCGACCTCCCACCGTAACTGGGAACTCCCCGAAATTTTCCTCGCCCTCGCTTCTACCATGGTTTTTCCCATCATGGACGGCCCAAAGAATGTCATGCAACTGCGTCTCCGGCCCGCCCAGGACGAAAAGCCCATTTTCTGTCATGATTTTTTGTCATAGAAGTAGGAGCCCACCACATCTATGATGATACCGGATTTTGTCACAGTTATCGTCATAGAAGTGTCATATGTATGACAATTTTTTTTTTCGTTCGGCCCAAAATGTCACAGATGTGTCTTTTTTTTGTAGGGCGACTGACTAGTATGTACGTACACGTTCGTGACCAGAATGACAATGCTACGTACGCTTCGACCAGGTAGATCCCGACTGTCAGGGAGGATAAGGAGGCACTTCCTTGCATGCGAAGTTATTGATGGTGGGTCCCAGCGGTCAGGGGGAGAATCATTTTTTCTCTCGAAATATGGATGCACTTCCTTGCGTGCGAAGATGTAGCTGGTAGGTCCCAGATATCAGGGGGAACCATTTCTTTTCGCAAAATACAGAGTCCCTTCCAGTGGGTCCCCGCTGTTAGGTGGAGGAATAATTATTTTACATGTAATAATGAGGCACTTCCTTGCTGCGGTCGTGGACCCAATTATCAACCTCTCCATGTACAGTCCTCTTCCGATGGAAGTCTTTCCTTAACCATGTTGACCACGCCGCACCGAGAGCACCAAGGCGATGGACGACAGCGAGGCCTAGAAGGGGACGATGCGGAGACAGGGAAGACACGACATTGGACGCCCATGCAGAGAGGAGTACGAGAGTTAACTGGTTCGGCTACGGTGTGAGGCTGTCGTCGCTGCAAAATAACACTGGTTGTGAGTGAGTAGACAGTAGAGGGATGGCCTGGCCGGCAGTGAGAGTAGGGTGGGGCGGTGAGGCCTGCGCGGCAGCACAACCGACCATTGGAGGCAGGAGCAGGTGGTCTCGCCGGTGCTGGTTTGGGCGGCTGGTGCAAGAAGAGCATCGATTGAAGAATCAGCAAGACCGTTTGATTAAAATCCAACGGTCACTGCTGCTAGAATCATTTGTTGAGTAAGTCGACATAGCCCTGTGTACGCGTCAACTTAGTAGGCTCACAAGTCAGCCTCCGAACCGGTGCGCCCCAGATGTTAGCCCTGTGGAGGAATCATTGTTTTCACGTAATAAGGAGGCCATTGCTTGTGTGCAGCCATGGACCATGGGGGTCTCTACTGTCAGCTTCTCCATGTACATCCCTATTCCGATGGCTGTCGTTTGTTGAATGTTGAGCACGCTGTGCTTAGAGCACCAACGCGGTGGACGACAGTGAGGCCTAGGAATGGAATGACCCGGAGCCGGCGAAGACACAACAGTGGATGCCCATGCTGAAGAGAGTATGAAGGTTGCCTGGTTCGGCTACGGCACGAGGCTGCCATCACCGGAGAATAACAGGAGGTGCGGGTGGGTAGAGGGATGGCCAGGCCAACAGAGGGAATAGGGTGGGCCGGTGAAGCCTGCGCGGCATCACAGTCGGCCACAAGAGGAGGGAGCAGGCAGTCCCACCAGCGCTGGTTTAGGCGGCTAGAGCAGGAAGATCAGAGATTGAAGAAGCACGTCAGCCGTTGGATGGACATCCAATAGTCAATGCTACTAGAATCGTGTGTTGACTGACAAAGCCTTGCGTAAACAAGTTAGCCTCCTAATCTGTGGCGTGAATAACCCATTTGCTATTATTTTTATAATTTACTGCCCATTTGCTAATTCATATGGAATTTATTGTAGCCCATTTTCCATTTGTAGAATTGTTTCCCATTTTCTGGTCAGTGCCAGGGTTAAAAATTTGAACTAAAAATGTGCGGAATTTTAAAAATTCGCATATTTTTTCTCGGGAACAAAAATATTCTTAATCCAAAAAATAGTAGCCATACTAAAACAAATTTAAAAATAAAGTAGTACTATATCATGTTAAAATCCAATGAAATATAAAATATCAGTGAAGAACAAAAACAAAAAGAAACTAATTGCCCATTTACTATAATTTTTTTGGAATTGCAAGCCCTTTCATATTACTTTTAAGATATACTTCCCATACTCTTTGGCCAGGACGTAATGCATCCGTCCTCATCTTGAAAGATTTGCAGCCCAGGAAGTTGGAGAAAACAAATAGGCCCAGCTTGGGTATTCTTCAAAAAGAAATAGTGGGCTACCTATTTTCCCAAAGAAAATACTGCTGGGCTAATCATGTTGTTAGACGGGCCATAGAGACTGCACAAACCAGTTTATAGCCCGCTCCTTCGAACAAATCCTCAAAAAAAAGTTGTGCAATTCTATTGTTGATTGACTATAGGTTGACAATGATGTGGGTCCCAGATATCAGCAAGGTGGATTAGAGTATAAAACGAGGGGTGCATCTGAGTAGTAAAAGAAGTGCTTGCTTGTGTTCAGAAGTGGACCTAGTGGGTCTGACTGTCATACTCACAACTACAGTCCTATCCTAATTCACTATGTTGACAGGGCCGGATGGCAGCGCCACGACAAGCGCACCAAGGTGGAGGATAAAGTAGTGCGCCAATGTGTTGGGTTGGGTTCGGCATTCTTATCAAAAATAATAATGGACCGGAACTATTTATGATGTTGACTACAATTTGCATGGGTCCACTGGTTGCAGGAAGAAAATGGCTTGACGGCTTGAACCAGATGGGTGCCTGACAGGGGAAACTCCAGCTAGCAGGTCGAAGTCCGATACTTGCAACCATCTCTCCTGCTTTGGGCTGCAAAGCGTGGCGGCACATATCAGGGTATGGTGCATGGAGACACGCATAGTACGCTGTGTACACATAGTTTTTGTCGGCATTCTGGATATGGGGGTATCCAAACTTGCCTGCCTATGTGGCTCCATCGACGGCCTGGTACGGCCCAGCTTCAGCATCAACAACTCAAGACCCTCGCGAGGGGCCAAGCCTCGCAAGGCAGACGACACCAAGACCGCCGAGGGGCTCAGCCTCCTATGGATGGCTCCCGAGGGGCAGAGAGTTCCATGCAACGTGCACCTCATGAGGCTCAGCTGATGTGAGCCATGACGACCAAGGCCAGGCGGGCGCCAGTAGGGTGCCAGCGGGTGCAGAGTGCTAGTTTCCCCTTTGGTGCAAGGGAGGTGAGCCACAGGCGTGGGGTCCCGAGGAATCAGCCAAAGGTTTCCATTCTGGTGCAACAAGACCAAGACCGCCAGGACGGCAGGACGGAGGTCATCACCGAGCCCATCGCAGCGTCACGACCAGAGGCTTTTCGCACGCGAAGACCACTTTAGTCAGGATAGGATATACTACTTGTCCCCTTTCAAATATGACCGTTGTGGGATCCCTTCCCGCCAACATTTGGGAAGAGGACCAAGGCCACTGTACATAGGACTTAGCCACCACCATAGAGGGGGATCGACCTCATCTCGTTCACATCGGGGGGGACGGACAGATCGGATCCATCCTCACCCAACCACCTCACCAACTCTCTTGAGCTTAAGAACACCTCACCTCCTGAGGCCACATTGATCATCCACTGTACTAGTTCATCCTCAGCCCTTCGAGGCAATCCACCAAAACGCTAGAGTAGGGTATTACACTGCAAGGTGGCCCGAACCAGGATAGACTACTGTGTCTCTTTGTCTCTTCGAGCCCGACGTGCTAGGCTTAGGAGCATTGCGAGTAGGCAGGCTAGGTAGGTTGAGATCTCCGCATGCACCCTAGAGTTCGAACCTTTCAAGGGTTTGCGGAACCCGTAATCCGACATTTGGCATGCTAGGTAGGGGTGCGCCAGATCTCCTCTTCCATCGACCGGTCCTCCGTCGCTCCACCAATGCCATGGCCGATGCCACGAGGGTGCACATCGAGCACTAGGTTTTCCAGGCCTCCTTGACAGCGCCCGCCGACGAGGAGGACCTCCACTACACTCTGCTCGCGGCCCGCGCTCCACTTGGGGTGGCCGGCCGCGGGGGGCGCGGGCGCAGCCTTCCCCTTTGGCGCCTCGCCGCAACCGCGCCGCTGCGCGATCTGCAAGCTACGTCGCAGCAACTGAACTACACACGTGCAGGGAGCAGGAAAACATTTGGGCTGCGGTCATCGTGGCTCGGGAGCTCTTGAGGTGTAGGCTGCTGGAAAGCGGCCGCGACGCCTTGCTGGAGCGGGTTGCCGAGCTGCTGGACGCGGCGTGCAGGGGAGCAACACCACTCTGCACCCTGCCCACATCACAGGCTGTGGTAGGGGCACACGCCCTTCCTCGCCACAACCGCGCGCCCCTCCCAGGTCCCCTGAAGAGCCTCTCGACATCGGCCAGCCTCATGATGTAGCCCACACTCCTCCGAACATGCCACCTCAGCGTGGGGCTGCTTTGAGGAACATCCCCAGGGGCCGCGCTGGAGAGCCGGCCTCTGGTCGACAGGACTAGAGGGTGACCGAAGAAGGATGGAACGTGAGGCAGCCGGGCAGCGATTCTAGCACAGCCAGCTCGGAAGCCTACATCCCCGTTGCTGTGGACCCGAGGCACGCGCAGGGAGAGGGCCCCAGCTGATCCCCCATGCCAGGTTGGGTGCTGGATGTACATGAAGCCGAGACCCCTTACGAGCCGCCGCCGAGCCCCGCCAACGTATCCAATGGCAACAACCTCTGTATAGCTAACACCATAGGGGCAAGTTTACGTTGACCATGGATCGCAGGTGCACCAGGGCGAAGCTACCATCAGGACTCTTAGGACGGCGGGTCCGTTGCAGGATCACGAAGGGCGTTGGGAGCAGCACGGGGGGAGCCTGGGGGCAGGGTCTTCCCCGTGCTGCGTGCAGTAGGACCCTGCTTGGAGGTAGGTTCCCCACCGGGGAAGGCACCGGCGAGCCCTTCCTCCCGGCGGGGGGCCTACAATCGTCGAGGATGCCGCCAGTGTCCCCCTTTCCCCTTGGTCTTGTCCTTGTTTTTGATCTCCCCAACTGTGGTCGGAGGCGGCGTAGGGCGGGGTCCTCGTCGGGCGACATGAAGCAAGGCTCCGACCTGTGAAGGTCTCTGCTCGTGACACTCATGAAATAATGAGTGGGGCTGTACACGCCCCGGAGTCTCCTGAGCGCCACCCTGGGGCCTCATGGGGGCTCCCACCCACGTCCTAGTGGAAGCACTATGCTCCACGCTGGCCGTTGACACTGTCCCCCAATGACTATGCCGAGCCAGTGGAAGCACTTAGCTCCGCGCTGGTGAGAAGACTTGAAGACTAGCTAGGTGCCGGACGCGGGCATTTGCTTTCACCTCCTTTCTGTACTTGTTAGTCGCCTTTTTGGAGTAAACTTGGTTCTCGTGCATTTATAAAAAAATGGGGGGAGTTTTTCTCGTCTTGTGTTGCTCTCTCGCTTTCTGCTCTTGCATTTTTCCGGAGCTCATGACTACTGCCCTGCCCCCGAGCGCCTCGCAAGCGGGGGCCGGGTGCGGTGTGCGTGTCAGGATTGATTGCTTTCCCCCCAGGGGCTCCAGGGTGCGGCCGCCACGCATGCCCACGTCGACACGATCCGACGGTTGGCTCCTCACGAAGCACTCCAGGACAGGTCAACAGGCTCCTCGCAAGAGCCAGACCCTCACGAACCCGCAGCGGGCATGCCTCAGGAGGACAAATGTTCTTGCATCGTCAGGGGTAGCTCAAGACTGGCGGAGCCAAAGATAAGTCACGACCACCATCCCGCCTAAGGCTGCAGACCTAACGGGTCGCTCCGTTGCATCTTTTAAAGGCATTTCACAATTATGTACATCACAAGCCCCCCCTTTCAAAATGCTCTCACAAGGGAACTTTCAAGTTTGGTCATGAAGGTTAAAACAAACAGGAGTATAGGTCTAGCTGTGCACACCCTCTTCGTCGCCTTCGTCTGCCCTACTCGTGCTGCCCGAGCTGCCTGAGCCGTGGCAACTATCCTCCTCATCACCACTGCCCGTGCCACGCGCTCCGGCCATGAGCACGACCGTGTCATCCTCAGAAGCCAGCTCCTCCACCAAGGCGTTCACATGGTCATCCACCCACCTGGAGAGCTTGTCCTGGGAAGCCGCAGACACGAAGGCTAGCACATCATTGAAGTCAAAATGGGAATCACGGTTCAGGAGATTCCTGAAGATGCGCGAGAGCGCACACCCGAGGATGCCCCGACTCCTCCCCTCAACAAGCTGGCGAGCCTTGATACGTCTCCAATGTATCGATAATTTATGAAGCATTCATGCTATTATATTATCTGTTTTGACTGTTTATGGGCTTTATTATACACTTTTATATTATTTTTGGGACTAACCTATTAACCGAAGGCCCAGCCCATATCGTTGTTTTCTTGCCTATTTCAGTGTTTCGAAGAAAAGGGATATCAAATAGAGTCCAAACAGAATGAAACCTTCGGGAAAGTTATTTTTGGAACAGAAGCAATCCAGGGAACTTGGAGTGGAAGCTAGGGAAGCTTCGAGGAGGCCACGAGATAGGGGGCACGCCCACCCCCTTGGCGCTCCCTCCACCCTCGTGGGCCCCTCGTGGCTCCCCCGACTGAGTTCTTTCGCCTATATATTTCCATATACCCTAAAACATTGAAGTGAACAATAGATCGGGAGTTCCGCCGCCGCAAGCCTTTATAGCCACCAAAAACCTCTCGGGACCCCGTTCCGGCACCCTGCCAGAGGGGGAATCCCTCACCGGTGGCCATCTTCATCATCCCGACGCTTTCCATGATGAGGAGGGAGTAGTTCACCCTCGGGGCTGAGGGTATGTACCAGTAGCTATGTGTTTGATCTCTCTCTCTCTCTCTCGTGTTCTTGAGGTGGCACGATCTTGATGTATCGCGAGCTTTGCTATTGTAGTTGGATCTTATGATGTTTCTCCACCTCTACTCTCTTGTAATGGATTGAGTTTTCCCTTTGAAGTTATCTTGTCGGATTGAGTCTTTAAGGATTTGAGAACACTTGATGTATGTCTTGCCGTTCTTATCTGTGGTGACAATGGGATATTCACGTGATCCACTTGATGTATGTTTTGGTGACCAACTTGCAGGTTCCGCCCATGAACCTATGCATAGGGGTCGGCACACGTTTTCGTCTTGACTCTCCGGTAGAAACTTTGGGGCACTCTTTGAAGTACTTTGTCTTGGTTGAATAGATGAATCTGAGATTGTGTGATGCATATCATATAATCATGCCCATAGATACTTGAGGTCACAATGGATTATCTAGGTGACATTAGGGTTTTGGTTGATTTGTGCCTTAAGGTGTTATTCTAGTATGAACTCTATGATAGATTGAACGGAAAGAATAGCATCATGTTATTTTACTACGAACTCTTGAATAGGTCGAGCAGAAAGGATAACTTTGAGATGGTTTCATACCCTACCATAATCTCTTCGTTTGTTCTCCGCTATTAGTGGCTTTGGAGTGACTCTTTGTTGCATGTTGAGGGATAGTTATATGATCCAGTTATGTTATTATTGTTGAGAGAACTTGCACTAGTGAAAGTATGAACCCTAGGCCTTGTTTCCTACCATTGCAATACCGTTCGTGCTCACTTTTATCATTAGTTACCTTGCTGTTTTTATAATTTCAAATTACAAAAACCTATATCTACCATCCATATTGCACTTGTATCACCATCTCTTCGCCGAACTAGTGCACCTATACAATTTACCATTGTATTGGGTATGTTGGGGACACAAGAGAGTCTTTGTTATTTGGTTGTAGGGTTGTTTGAGAGAGACCATCTTCATCCTATGCCTCCTACGGATTTATAAACCTTAGGTCATCCACTTGAGGGAAATTTGCTACTGTCCTACAAACCTGTGCACTTGCAGGCCCAACAACGTCTACAAGAAGAAGGTTGTGTAGTAGACATCAAGCTCTATTCTAGCGCCGTTGCCGGGGAGGTGAGTGCTTGAAGGTATATCTTTAGATCTTGCAATTGAATCTTTTTGTTTCTTGTTTTATCACTAGTTTAATCTATAAAAGAAAACTACAAAACAAATGGAATTGAGTTTGTCTCTTACGCTTCATATTTTTAATATATTTCGTGAGTACGATGAAAAGGAAAACTGTGCTTGAGTTCTAGAAGAAGAAGCCTATAAAATGCTTGATACTAAATCTTTGAATGATGAGCATGATTGCAATGTTGTTAGTATGAACTCTTTGAATATCCATAGTACTAATGATGATTGCACTAGTTATGATGAAAATGTCTCCTATAAGCATGTCGATTTTTGTGGAGAGCATTGGATTTGCATAGATACACCAAATAGAGAAGATAGATATTGCAAGATGCATAAGCATGTAGAAACTAAATTGTTGCAAGAAAGGCTAAGGGTGAGTGCTGAAAATTTATATTTCCTTCGCCGTACTTGTGAACTTTGCAATGAAAGCGGTCATTTACATCTCCGATGCAAATTGTTTCATGATCGAATTGTGTCCAAAAATTGTGATGATTTGATCTCCCTTGCACATTATAATGAACTTAGTTTGCTTATGGGTTACGAAGAAATGAAACGTTTAACTAAATTTCTTCCAGAATTTGCCCGTTATAACCTTCTTGAGTTTGATCTAGAGGAAATTTATATGTATTGTGAAGTGAATTGCATTGAAAATCCTTATATTGCCAATTACATAAAGAAAAGAAATCAAATAGAAGATTATGAGAATACTAATGAAAGGGAAGAGACTTCCCAATATCCTCCTATTATTTCTTATGATGAATCAGGTAACGAGGAAGAGCTTTCTATTCAACCAATCTCATCTATAAGGAGCTCGAAAAAGAGGGATGAACCTACACATAATGTGAAGAAGAAAAAGAAAAGAAGGAGCAACAAAGGTAAAAAGGTATCCCTCCCAAATGATGTTGCTCCTACTACTCATTGTGATGATGATAATTGTTATACTATTGGTGCTATCCATACTATTAATGATGAGAGTGATTATGCTTATGATATGAAAAGGCCCAAGCTTGGGGAAGCTATGATTGATCAAAATGATATATTTGAGAATATTTTTGCTGAAATTAATATTTGTCCCAAGCTTGGGGATGCTACGTTTAATGAAGATGATATTTTTAGCCTCCCAAGTTTTGCTGAAATGTTTAACTAAGCCTATTCCAGAATTTAATCTTAAGTATTTCCTTGATATTGATCTAGAAAAGATTTATATGTTTTGTGCGGAGAATTGCATTGAAAATCCTTATATTGCCAATTACCTAAAGAAAAGAAAGAAAATGGAAGATGATGAGAATACAAATGAAAGGGTAGAGACTTCCCAATATCCTCCTATTATTTCTTATGATGAATCATGTAACGAGGAGGAGCTTTCTATTCAACCAATCTCATCAATAAGGAGCTCAAAGAGGAAGGTTGAACCTACACATAATGTGAAGAAGAAGAAGAAAAGAAGGAGCAACAAAGGTAGAAAGGTATCCCTCCCAAATGATGTTGCTCCTACTACTCATTGTGATGATGATAATTGCTTTACTTGGTGCTATCCATATTTTTAACGATGAGAGTGATTATGCTTATGATATGAAAGGGCCCAAGCTTGGGGAAGCTATGTTTGATGAGGATGAAATATTTGAGAATATATTTGCTGAAATTAATGTTTGTCCCAAGATTGGGGATGCTATGTTTAATGAAGATGCTATTTTTAGCATCCCAAGTTTTGATATGTAAAGTTGTTATGATGATAGCATGCCTCCTACCTATGATGATTATATTGATGAAACTGGGTTTGGAAGAGTGTCAACTTTAGGAAGTAGTGATCCCACTATTTTGGAGGATGCTGAATCTTATTGTGATGAATATGAAAGTGGATTTGGAAGAGTGTCAACTTTATTTAGTGATGATTCCACTATCTTGGGAGAGGTTTCAATCGATTATGATGAGAACGAAGTTGCTACTTATGATCATTATTGTGATGAAACTTACACTATAAAAAGTAGTGATAATTATATTTATAAAACTTGTCATGATTATGATTACCCTTTTTCTGAACATTACTCTTTTAATTTGGAAAAAATTTATAGTATTCAAGTCTTTTATGATACTCCCACTATTCCGAATGAGAAGAATTTTGCTTATGTGGAGAGTAGTAAATTTTCTATGCTTGTAGATCATGAAAAGAATGCTATATGTGCTGGTTATATTGCTGAATTCATTCATTATGCTACTGAAAACTATTATGAGGGAGGAACATATGCTTGTAGGAATTGCAATAATATCAAGTTTCCTCTCTATGTGCTTAAAATCTTGAAGTTATGCTTGTTTTACCTTCCTATGTCAGTTGATTCTTGTTCCCATAAGTTGTTGGCTCACAAAATCCCTATGCATAGGAAGTGGGTTAGGCTTAAATGTGCTAGTAATATCCTTCGTGATGCTCCCATTATGTTTCAATTCTTATCTTTTATGTGAGCATCATTGTCATCATCATGCCTAGCTAGAAAGGCATTAAAGAAAAGCGCTTGTTGGGAGACAACCCAATATTTATCATTTCTATTTTTGTGTGTCCACATTATTATGCTACTGTAGTAGTCATGTTTTATAGCTTTTATTTCAATAAAGTGCCAAGTAAGACCCTTAGGATAGCTCACGGTGATAGTTGTGTTGATCCTGCTGAAAATCAGAAATTTTGCACCCAGTAAATTAGTTTTGATAATTCACAGAAACGTTATTATGACATTATTCTTTTTTCTATTGATTGGTACACAAATTTCTTAGGACTTACTAATTTTCTAGGATTTTTGGAGTTCCAGAAGTATACGTTTGATACAGATTACTACTGACTGTTCTGTTTTTAAGAGATTCTGTTTTCTATATGTTGTTTACTTATTTTGATGAATCTATGAGTAGTATTGGAGTGTATGAACCATATATAAGGTAGAATACAGTAGATATTACACCAATATGAATTTATAATGATTTCATTATAGTACCTAAGTGGTGGTTTTATTTTCTTATACTAATGGAGCTTATGAGTTTTCTGTTGAGTTTTGTGTTGTGAAGTTTTCAAGTTTTGGGTAAAGATTCAATGGACTATGGAATAAAGAGTGGAAAGAGCCTAAGATTGGGGATGCCCAAGGCACCCCAACATAATATTCAAGGATGACCAAGATCCTAAGCTTGGGGATGCCCCGGAAGGCATTCCCTCTTTCGTCTTCGTCTATCGGTAACTTTACTTGGAGCTATATTTTTATTCACCACAAAATATGTGTTTTGCTTGGAGTGTCATTTTCTTTTGTTAGTATTTACTTGCTGTTATTTAGATTAATGTTTTGCAACTTTAGTTTCAATAAAAATGTCAAGGATAGCCTTTACCATGCTTATTTTTCTAGTATACATGTTGCTGTTTGAAAACAGAAAGTTGACCGCTGTTGCAAAAATTCCCTAGAAAAGTCAGAGAATGATATAATGTTGAAACTTTTTGCATATTGAGATCTGATAAATCTTCTATAGCGTAGTATTTTTATCATAATTTTTGGAGTTAGGGAAGTATGATGAATCTTGCATTCTTTACAGATTATACTATTTTGGAAGATTGCTGTTATGTTTGCATTGTTTGCATATGTTTGCTTGTTTACTGATTCTATTTGAGGATAGGAGTATTAAATATGCAGAGACATTTAGTATGCAATGTTGAATAATAATTTTAGTGATTTGTTACAGTAGAAAATGATAAGGTTTTGCATTGGTTTATACTAACCTATCTCACGAGTTCTTGTTGAGTTTGGTGTGGATGAAGCTATTGATAAAAAGAGAAACCATGATATGAGAGGAATTAAGGAGACACAAAAGTTCAAGCTTGGGGATGCCCAAGGCACCCCAAGATAATATTTCAAGAAGTCTCAAGCATCTAAGCTTGGGGATGCCCCGTTAGGCATCCCACCTTGCTTCTTCAACAACTATCGGTTAGTATCGGTTGAACCTAAGTTTTTGCTTCTTCACATGAGTTGTGCTATCCTTGCAATGTCATCTTATTTTGTTTTGCTTGCAGTTTGAATAAAATACCAAGATCTGAAATTCTTAAAGGAGAGAGAGAGAGAGTCTTCACATAGTTATACAATTAATTAGCTACTTATTGATCTTCACTTATATCTTTTTTGGAGTAGTTTGTCATTTACTCGTGTGCTTCACTTATATCCTATGAGTAAATGGTTGAATGAGTTGAATGTCATAAATCTGAAATTATATATGTTTCATTTGCTTATCCCATGGGGAGTAATGACTTCACATCTAAGAAGTAGAGGTTGTAAATGTATTGAAGGTTAGCAAGCATTGTGTTGGTCATTTGAATAATTCATGAAAGAATATTGAAGGAAGAGAGATTTCACATATAAATATACTATCTTAGACATCTTTTATAATTGTGGGCACTCATTAAGTATGACATGCTAAAGAGTTGATGTTGGACAAGGAAGACAACGTAATGGGTTATGTTTTCTCACATCTCAGTTAAAGTATATTGTCATGGATCATTCAAACGTGTTGAGCTTGCCTTTCCCCCTCATGCTAGCCAAAATTCTTAAAGGTCCTTAAACCCAGTTTTGCCATGAGAGTCCACCATACCTACCTATGGATTGAGTAAGATCCTTCAAGTAAGTTGTCATCGGTGCATGTAATAAAAATGCTCTCTAAATATGTATGATCTATTAGTGTGAAGAAAATAAGCTTTATACGATCTTGTTATGGAAGCAATAAAAGCGACGGACTGCATAATAAAGGTCCATATACAAGTGGCAATATAAAGTGACGTTCTTTTGCATTCAGATTTTGTGCATCCAACCATAAAAGCGCATGACAACCTCTACTTCCCTCTGCGAAGGGCATATCTTTTACTTTATGTCTTTTACTTTATGCAAGAGTCAAGGTGATCTTCACCTTTCCCTTTTTCATTTTGTCCTTTGGCAAGCACCTCGTGTTGGAAAGATCCTGATATATATATCCAATTGGATGTAAGTTAGCATGAACTATTATTGTTGACATCACCCAAAGGTGAATACGTTGGGAGGCAACACTATAAGCCCCTATCTTTCTCAGTGTCCGATTAAAACTCCATAACCATTAGTATTGCGTGAGTGTTAGTAATCATGGAAGACTATATAATATTTGAGTATGTGGAGTTCGCTAAATCAAAGCTCTGACATAGACCCTTCCTAAAAATAAGATGAATTGCAATTGTTTGATGACTGAGAATGAAGTTTGCTAGTTTTCAAGAAAGTTTATGGTCTATGCTTTAACATGTGAATAGCTTGTTACTTGATATTGAGAAGTTTTATGAGATGAACTACTGTTATGACATATAATCATGCTAGAAAAGGTGATTGAAATTATCATTGATCAAACTTGTGCACCTGCTAGCATTCACACTTCATAAATTCTTTCTTTTACCATTTACCTACTCGAGGACGAGCAGGAATTAAGCTTGGGGATGCTGATACATCTCTAACGTATCTATAATTTATGAAGCATTCATGCTATTATATTATCTGTTTTGAATATTTATGGGCTTTATTATACACTTTTATATTATTTTTGGGACTAACCTATTAACCGGAGGCCCAACCCATATCGTTGTTTTCTTGCCTATTTCAGTGTTTCGAAGAAAAGGGATATCAAACAGAGTCCAAACAGAATGAAACCTTCGGGAATTTTTTTTTTGGAACAGAAGCAATCCAGGGAACTTGGAGTGCAAGCCATGGAAGCTTCAAGGAGGCCATGAGATAGGGGGCGCGCCCACCCCCTGGGCGCGCCCTCCACCCTCGTGGGCCCCTCGTCGCTCCCTCGACCGACTTCTTTCGCCTATATATTCTCATATACCCTAAAAACATCAAAGTGAACAATAGATCGGGAGTTCCGCCGCCGCAAGCCTATGTAGCCACCAAAAACCTCTGTGGAGCCTGTTCTGGCACCCTGCCGGAGGGGGAATCCCTCACCGGTGGCCATCTTCATCATCCCAGCGCTCTCCATGACGAGGAGGGAGTAGTTAACCCTCGGGGGTGAGAGTATGCACCAGTAGCTATGTGTTTGATCTCTCTCTCTCTCTCTCTCTCTCTCGTGTTCTTGAGGTGGCATGATCTTGCTGTATCGCGAGCTTTGCTATTATAGTTGGATCTTATGATGTTTCTCCCCCTCTACCCTCTTGTAATGGATTGAGTTTTCCCTTTCAAGTTATCTTGTCGGATTGAGTCTTTAAGGATTTGAGAACACTTGATGTATGTCTTGCCGTGCTTATCTTTGGTGACAATTCACGTGATCCACTTGATGTATGTTTTGGTGACCAACTTGCAGGTTCCGCCCATGAACCTATGCATAGGGGTTGGCACACATTTTCGTCTTGACTCTCCCGTAGAAACTTTGGGGCACTCTTTGTAGTACTTTGTGTTGGTTGACTAGATGAATCTGAGATTGTGTGATGCCTATCGTATAATCATACCCATGGATACTTGAGGTGACAATGGAGTATCTAGGTGACATTAGGGCTTTGGTTGATTTATGCCTTAAGGTGTTATTCTAGTATGAACTCTATGATAGATTGAACAGAGAGAATAGCTTCGTGTTATTTTACTATGAACTCTTGAATAGATCGAGCAGAAAGGATAACTTTGAGGTGGTTTCGTACCCTACCATAATCTCTTCGTTTGTTCTCCGCTATTAGTGGCTTTGGAGTGACTCTTTGTTGCATGTTGAGGGATAGTTATATGATCCAGTTATGTTATTATTGTTGAGAGAACTTGCACTAGTGAAAGTATGAACCCTAGGCCTTGTTTCCTACGATTGCAATACCGTTTGTGCTCACTTTTATCATTAGTTACCTTGCTGTTTTTATAATTTCAGATTGCCAAAAACCTATATCTACCATCCATATTGCACTTGTATCACCATCTCTTCGCCGAACTAGTGCACCTATATAATTTACCATTGTATTGGGTGTGTTGGGTACACAAGAGACTCTTTGTTATTTGGTTGCAAGGTTGTTTGAGAGAGACCATCTTCATCCTACGCCTCCTACAGATTGATAAACCTTAGGTCATCCACTTGAGGGAAATTTGCTACTGTCCTACAAACCTGTGCACTTAGAGGCCCAACAACGTCTACAAGAAGAAGGTTGTGTAGTAGACATCAAGCCTTCACGGCCTGATCCTCCAGGCGGGTCACAACATCAGTGAAGAAGTTAAGATGGCTGGCGTAGTCACTCTCGTGCAGAAGAGGAGCGCTCTCGTTGCAGATAGCGCCCAAGGCACGGTTAGCTCTAACACGCAGACCCTGGAGCATAGAGCTGTGCTCACGTTCTAGTGTCAGGCGGCGTCTCTTTTCATTTGAAGCCCTCTCCAGGAGGGAGGCGGTGTCCTTGACTTGCTGCTGGAGGGAGGATATCTCAGTGCGGGCAGAGTTAAAGGAAGACTCGGAAGAGGTCAGAGCTTCTTGGGTGGCATTCTCACGTTGCTCTGCAGATTGCAACTTTGCCTTCAGGGTGGCGGTCCTACCCTCAAGATCGGCCTTGAGCAGCTCCAAATCCAGGCGGTGCCCCTCAGCTAGATCAGCACGCGCCTTCGCCACCCTCTCCTCCACCTCGAGCTGGACCTGGGCTTGTCGGGCGGTGAGGCATCCTCAGCTGCAGCAGCTTGGCGCTCCCTCACCTCCAACCTCTCCAACACCATGCTGTGCTCCATGGCCTCCAACACCAGGTCATCATGGCACCTCAAGAGCTCCGCCTCGGCAAAGGCCGCTTCATTTGGTGAAGAGGCTAGAAGGGTGCGCCGCTCCTCAACTTCTCGCTCAAGGGCAGCATTTGAAGATAGAAGCTCCCCCTCCCGCTCCTCGGCCGCCTCGCGACGGCGGTTGGCGGCTTCGGCCTCATCCATGGCGGGGGCGCAAGCCTCACGAGAAGTTGCAAGTGAGGCCGCCGCAAGCGTGTCGGCCTCGTCATGCTGAAGTTTCCCGAGGTTGATGGCAACCTTCAGCTGCTGCCACTCATGTGCCAGGTGGCGGCCCTCCACCGCGAGCCTGGTGTTGACATTTGCAAGCTCCCCACCAAGCTGGACAATCGCACGCATTGCCTCTCCGAAGAGCTCAAAGTGGACGACACTGCGCCCGCATGCAAGCGCCAACACATCGCCAAGACCTTCTTCAGCCCCAAAGGCTACTAAGGGGGCATTGGGCGTCTCACCTGCCTCCGGCCGAGGGCTGGCCGGTGTAGCCCCGCAACCTAAAGACGAAGGCCGCCCAAGAGGCGCCCGCTCGCCAGCAACGACCAAAGGAAGGATTGCTGGTGCGTCCCCCATCCTACAGGCCGGGCCGTAGAGAAAGGAAGCAGGAATCTCGGGCCCGAGGCCCCCTTGCGGCACCCCGGTGGCCGGAGTCGCCCCCGCGCCCTGGGCAGAGCAAGGGCACTAGGAGCTGTGTGTTGAGGTTAAGCCAGGATCCTTGGAAGCACTAGCATCCCGAGGTTTCGTCGTCACAGGAACCCTGCAAGGCCCTGATTTGGAGAGAACACGGCGCACAAGGAATAGAGGAAAGGTACTTACTCATCTGCAACCACATATCTCCTCAGCTTCAGTGGTCGGCGGGTGCCGTCGTTGAGGCACGGAGATCCCTTCCTCTTCAGGAGCGGTTCAAGGCTCAGGCGGGCTGACCGGGCCCCGACGGGCAACCCTCGGGAGGATGAGCGTTTGGCGAGGCATCCGGGGCAGAGGCCCCAGGAGCAGGAGTGCCTGACGGGGTCTTCTGGGCGACGGCTCCAGAGCCGTTGGTGGGCGCCTCACCATCGCCAGCCACCTCGAAGCCATCACCCTGAGCTTTAGGAGCCTCTACCTCCGGAGCATAGGGTTGCACTGACCCTGCGGCGGCCTCCTTCTGGGTCTTGGGAGTCCCGATCTCCCGGGCCCCTGTCAGATATCGGGTTTCGGCAAAAGCCTTAAGGTTCGAACACTGGGGTGCGCACAAAGATTTCCCCCTACCGAAACACGCCCTCAACCTCACCGCGATCTCTAAGCTAGCTCGATCAACTCACAACACATGAGACACGAGATTTATAAAGGTTCGGGCCACCGTTGTGGTGTAATACCCTACTCCTGTGTGTGATGTGGTGGATTGCCTCTTGTGCTAATGATGAACAGTACAAGGGAAGAATAGCCTCACGAGGATAGGTGTTCTTGTGCTTGGTGGTCTTCTCAGGGAGGAATCGATCCGTCCCCTCCATTGTGGTGGCTAGCCCTATTTATAGAGGCCCTGGTCCTCTCCCCAAATATTGAGCGGGAAGGGATCCAACAATGGCCATTTTGAAAGGGGACAGCTAGTACAAGCTATCCTGACTAAAGGTGGTCTTCGCCTGTCAAAGGCACTGGTGATGACGCCATCTTGGGCTCCACGATGACCTCCGTCCTTCCGACTGCTGGTCTTGGTCTTGTTGCACCGATATGGAAACCTTTACCTGATGCCTCGGTACTCTGCGCCTGCACTTGCCCCCTTAGCACCAAAGGGGAAATGAGGACACTGCGCGCGCTAGTGCCTGCCTGTCCTTGGCCATCATGGCTTGCATCATGGGGGACTCGCAAGGTACGCCTTGCCTTGATCTCTCCGCCTCCCTCACGAGCCTGCCTAGTGAGGCTGCTCCTGAGGAGGCCTTGTGTCGTCTGGCATGTGAGGCTTGGGCCCCTGGCGAGGGTCTTGAGTGTTGGTTGATGAAGACGGGCCGGACTGGGCCACAGGTGGAGCCACGCCGTAGGCAGGCAAGTCTGGGGACCCCCATTCCCAGTACACCGACAGTAGCCCCTGGGCCCAAGGCGCGCTCGGACTTGGCTTAGCGGTGAAGCCAAAGGGCAAGTGTGGAGCGCCGCGTGCCCCAACAGCCTGCAGCCTTGGTTAACGTGTGGCGACTGATTGGACTTGGGCATCTCCGCTTCCCCACGCTGCCTCAGTAACTGCCCGACTTGACGAGTCCCTGCTGCATGCAAAAAGGGTCATCATTACCTACGATCGTGGAGGTCGACAGTTGGCCTCCCTTGGGCTACAAATGAGGAGGGTCGAGAGCTCCTGTTGTCCATCTCTTCTTGCTCCGCCTACTTCTCCTCCCTACTCCACCTCCAGTCTTGACGCCAATGGCACCGATCCGCAGATTCTCGGCCGAAGAGAAGGGGAAGGCTCCCCGGGATGGACCTGATCTACTCCCGCCTAAGAAGAGGCCGGTCCACCGCCGTGGTGAGGTCGTGGGGCTAGAGATGACGAGGCCTTGGTGCGAGCGGTCACCTCTTGGGTTCCCGCTACCCCAGTATGCCTAAGCCGAGGGCTCCGGAGAAAGGGGCGACGAGCGACGCCGCCCACGCTGCAGCCGAGGTCGGCGTGCCGTGGTGGCGCGCGCTGTCGCACCTGGAGTCCACGCCACGGACTCCTCTTGCAAGCTTGTGCTGCATGCGGTGATGCCTCCAAGCACCTGGATCCGCCTTCCTTCATTCTTCTCCACCGAGATGCCGCCGAGGGGGCCTCTCGAGCTTTGGCTGCAGCACACCGACTCTGGTGCTCCAGCGACCGAAGCAGAGGTTGAAGTCGTCTCCACTGGCAAGATCTTCATGACCCGAGGCTGGGGCAAAGTCGCCCGGGTCTGCCAAATGAGGGGTGCCCTTGTGATCCATTTCGAGTTCAATGGCGCCTCCACGTTGCTCTTCAAGGTCTTCGATGCAGAAGGCCGCCGCCTGGAGTGCTGCCCCGGAGGCGGTGGTTAGGAGAACGACACGGAAGGGGTTGGGCCCGCCGTCCGCTCCCCTAACGGCTCCTCTGGCAGCAGCAGCGATGCTTGGGAGTCCAACGACTCTCCTGAACTCTTCGAGACTCCAGAGACGAGCGACGATAGCTACGTGCCCCTGAGCTCATGCCGTGTTCGGGGCAGGGCGGCGGCATCACGACATCGCTGCGGCTAATCTGGATGGGGTTGGCGCCGGTCTCCCGTGGTCCACTATTGATGATGGCGTCGGCCACGGAGGCGCGTGTAGTTAGTGCTCCTCAGAGTTCTTTCCTTTTGTTCCCTACGAGGAATCAAGAAACACCCTGCGGGGGCGTGTAAAGGGTCTGCGATGTCTTTTGTTGGTGTGATCCTCATTATGAAATCGTGCGAATGCCTGTCCTGTCCCGACTTGGTTTCCCCTTTCCAACCTCGCGATGACTTAGTGCTCTATGTTGACAAGTCCCGGTCCCCAGGCAGGCTGCAGCGATCGCTGGTATGCCAGGTCGCGATGCCGTGGTCAAAGCCAGGAGGTGAGCGGCCCGAGATCCAGTAAGAGCCCCTGAGGCGCGATGCTCAGGAGGTCCCCTTTAGCATGCAAGCAGCCGCTAAGAGGTGAGAAAGGAAGGCAACGTTGCCGTCACAGAGCCGCAGCAAGTGAGAATCTCGTGTTGTAATGATTAGTTGTTCCATGCGCAAGACTTATCTTGGTAATCTGGAGTCGTTCCTTTGTGTTGCACCAGACTTGTGCATCGGCAGCTGGGATGTAGCTAGGTTAGGCCCTCGCAAGCTTCCCCCTTCTCCCCCGTACTCTCCTTCATGCTCTACGTCCTTAGGTCCCGACCCTCGAGCGAGCTCAGCCGCCGCTGGTATGCCAGGTCGTGATGCCGTGGTCAAGGCCAGGGGGTGAGGGCTGGAGAGCCAGTAAGAGCTCCTGAGTCACGATGCTCAGGAGCCCCCCTTTTAATGCGCAAGCGGATCATATGGAAAAGAGAGGGAGCTCGTGGTGCCGCCCGCTGAAGTCCTCAGGAGGTTCCTATAAATCAGCATGAGAAAAGCATGGGTTGCCATTATGATTGCCGGCCGACCATTGGCTACTCCGAGAGAGCGGTGAGGGCACTGAGGGCCTGGTGAGGTGACGCGCGCGGGGCTGCCGCGGGCTAGAGGTCGACCGCTCAGATTTGTCAGCATTGCAGGGACAGACCCATGCACAAGCATCGTGCCAGCGCGAGCGGCTCCCGTGGTAGACGTCAATCGAGCAGGCGATAATCACAGGTAGATTAGGCATGAAAGGAAAATCATCTTAGGTAAATGCAGGATGGATACATGCCACTGGGTCGGACCCAAGTGGCCTGGGGATGATGCAGCCCGAGGGGCGCCCCCAGCAAGGTAAGCTAAAGACATAAGAAAAAGATACATACCGTAGGGACGGACCCACGCGACCTGGGAATGATGCAGCCCCGAAGGCGCTCCCAACTAAAATGAACTTGGAAGATGTCACCTGGTTCCGTTGTAGAAGGGTTGTTGAGGTAGTTGAATATGCATGGTGAAGAGGCCGACCCTCACGAGCCGCCAGGGCCCTGAGCCTCAGGAGGCTCTGGGGGTCCAGGTGGTTCCTTGAGGACCGTCTCCATCTCTGCTAGGACCATGTGATGCCTGGCCTCCTAAGCCGCCAGAATGCTCCGCAGGTGACGCTGGTAGGTGGCAGACGCGTTCGGCAGGCCGAAAGTCATGCAGACGTAGCTGTGCGTCGGATCCTCGTAGCGTCCTACGCACGAAGGCCAGAAGCGCTCCTGAGATTCGGCTCGGTTGAGACCTGGGACATCAATGCAGACGCGCAGCCCACCATCCTCTCCTGGATGGGGAGCCATACCTGGGAAGCAGCGATCGCCGTGCATGGCCCTTACTTCCTGAAGCTCCTGAGTGGTCTTGGTGTTGAACTCCTGAACGTTGGGCCTTTCCTGCCCCGTGCCTTCCTGAGGGAAACGCGCCACGAAGCACGCCTCCAAGTGGTACCCGAGTGCCTCTCTCGTGATGTTGGTGAGGTCTGAGGCCCTCCAGAAGAGAGCCCTCGAGCCCTGCCCGAGGAGGGCACCGGGCACGCCTTCCTATGCGATGGAAGAAGGCGCCCCAGGCACGGGCGCTGATCTTGACGCAGCACCACCCGAGATGCCAACCTCCTGAGACCTTGTGCAGAGCGGTTGCTTCTTCTCTTGGGGATGGCCTCAGGAGGGTTCTCGCTCTTGCTGTCCGGGTCCTCGATTACTGCAGCTTGGAAGGCACGCTCGAGGGAGCACACCGCATGTCTCTCTTCGCAGGGGACCGTGATGATTCCGCTGCTTCCTGGGATCTTGAGGATGTTGTAGCCGTGGTGGGTCACTGCCATGAACTTGGCCAGGGCCGGATACCCGAGGATGGCATTGTACGGTAGGTGGATGTGGGGGATGTCGAAGTCAATGAGCTCGGTGCAGTAGTTGTCGCGCTTGCCAAAGGTGACAGGAAGGCGGACCTGCCCTATCGGGGTGGTGGAACCGTCGGTAACTCCTGAGAAAGGCTTGGTAGGCTGAAGTTGATCATATGGCACTTGAAGGTTGTCGAACATCTCTACGGACAGGACGTTAAGCCCAGCGCCACCATCGATGAGGGTCCTGGTGACTTGCACGTTGCTAATGACTGGTAAGCAGAGCATTGGGAGAACACCAGAAGTAAGCCGCACACTTGAGTTGATCTGCCGAGCTGAAAGTGATGGCGCACTTGGACCACCTGAGCGGGCGTGTGGCCTCGAGCTTGGGGAGGACTGCATTCACTTTGCGAGCGAACTCCTTGAAGATGTGCTGAGAGGCTAGGGCCTGAGCTGCGCCCAAGATGCAAGCGATAGCACGTGGCTCCTGGAAGCCCCCAACCCCCTCGTCCTGGTGGTGGTCATCATTCCTTCTTGGCGGCGGAGGCAGCGGAGGAAGGCCTGCGTTACCCCGCGAGCGGTCCTCGCGAGGCTGATCCCTCCAGGCGCCCTCGCGAGGCTGGTCCTGCCAGCGATCCTCACGAGGTTGGTCATACCACTCCTGGCGAGGGCCACGGTCGTCCCATCATCCTCCACCACGTCCTTCTCCTCGGCCGTAGCCCCGGTCGTTGCGCTCGGGGCATCGACCGAAGCGTCCTTCCCGAACAGCCCTAAGCTCCTGGCAGTCGCTAGTGTTGTGGGTGTGGAGGTTGTGGTAGGCGCAGAATGGTCGGCTGCCCTTGGACGACTCCGGCTGGTCCCTGTCGCACTTCATGTCTGGTTCTGCCGCAAGCATGGCTACTCCCTTGCGCTTCACGTCTTTGGATTTGGTCTTCTTTTCTTCTGGGTCTGCATCAGGGAGCTCGAGGAGGGAGAGGCATCCCTCCTCAGCTCTGGCGCACTTGATCACCGGGTTGAACAACTCCAGGGATGTGCACAAATCCTCGTGGATGGTGAGCTCCTCCTTCATCTTGACATCATAGACACCATCAGAGAACGCCGAGATGATGGCCTCGTCCGTCACCTTGAGGATCTTGAGGCGGACGCTGTTGAAGTGCTGGATGTATTTTTGCAGGGTCTCCCGGAGCTGTTGCTTGATGCGGCGTAGGTGACCCGCGGCCGGGGGGTGGTCGCGAGTGCCCTGGAAGTTGGCGATGAAGCAGCTGCGCATCTCATCCCAGGAGGAGATCGAGCCGGGTGGCAGGTTCAGGAGCCACGAGCAGGCACCGTCCTTGAGCACCATGGGAAACCAGTTCGCCATGACCTTCTCGTCTCTGTTGGCCGCCTCGATGCTCAGCTCGTAGAGCTGCAAGAACTCCACAGGGTCGGGGGTGCCATCATAGCAAGGAGGCAGGTCCGGCTTGAACTTTTCCAGCCAGGCGATGCTACATAGCTCGGAGATGAAGGCGCGACAACCTGATGTGGTCACTAGGGCCCTTTGCTGACGCGGAGCTTGCTCTTGATGGTACCCGCGCACCGCCGCTAGAGGCAGTACACGGTCTTGTCGCGCCGGTGCAGGGAGCACGGGGGCGCCTTCTTGAGGCCGAGGGATTTCTTGGCAGCTTCTTTCTTGTCGCACGGGTGTTGGATGCGGTGGGTCAGGTCCAGGGGTCGCACAGCTTGGAGCCAGGGCACCGTCTTGGGGGAGAGGTGGCGGAGGCGCTCCTTGATCCACGTTGCCCATACCTGGAGGAGGGCGAGGCAGCGTGAGAGACGACGCGAGAGAGCCCCCTGCGGGGCTGACGAGCTCGGTGATGCGAGCAAGCCATTCTTCGTAGAGGTCGTCGACGGGGCAGTAATGCAGGAGCTCACGTGCCAGAAGCAGCGCGGCCTGCGCATCCGTGGGGGCGCGACGAGCGTGGGACGACGAGCCGGCCGGGGTTAGCGATGGAGTGGCAGTGCGGTCTTCTCGCCGCACCGAGGGGTGCAGCAAGGATGCTTGCTGCTCGTTCCCCGCTGGGCCAGTGGCGGTGTTGGCGGCAAGCGACGGAGAACAACGGGGAGGCCCGCCGACAGGAGTCGTCTGGGTGACGTGAGTGGCGAGAGCAGCCCGGTGCTCAGTGCGGGCTCGGCGGGCATTAGACATGGATGCGACGAAGCGATGGGACGCGGATTAGTAGAAGGAAGATTTTGGCTCACCCTCTACCTGGCGCGCCAAATGTCGGATATCGGGTTCCGGCAAAACCCTTAAGGTTCAAACACTGGAGTGCGCATGAATATTTCCCCCTACCGAAACATGCCCTCAGCCTCGCCGCAATCTCTAAGCTAGCTCGATCAACTGACAACACATGAGACACAAGATTTATACAGGTTCGGGCCACCGTTGTGGTGTAATACCCTACTCCTGTGTGTGGTGTGGTGGATTGCCTCTTGGGCTGATGATGAACAGTACAAGGGAAGAACAGCCTCGCGAGGAGAGGTGTTCTTGTGCTTGGTGATCTGCTCGGAGAGGAATCGATCCGTCCCCTCCATTGTTGTGGCTAGCCCTATTTATAGAGGCCCCGGTCCTCTCCCCAAATATTGCGCGGGAAGGGATCCAACAACGGCCATTTTGAAACGGGACAACTAGTACAAGCTATCCTGACTAAAGGTGGTCTTTGCCTGTCAAAGGCGCTGGTGATGACGCTGTCTTGGGCTCCACGATGACCTCCGTCCTGCCGTCCTGCTGGTCTTGGTCTTGTTGTACCGATATGGAAACCTTTGCCTGATGCCTCGGTACTCCGAGCCTGCACTTGCCCCCTTTAGCACCAAAGGGGAAATGAGGACACTGCGTGCGCTGGCGCCTGCCTGGCGCCCACCCGGCCTTGGTAGTCATGGCTTGCATCATGGGGGCCTCACGAGGTACCCCTAGCCTTGATCTCTCCGCCTCCCTTGCGAGCCTGCCTGGTGAGGCCGCTCCTGAGGAGGCCTTGTGTCATCCGCCCCGCAAGGCTTGGCCCCCTCGCGAGGGTCTTGAGTGTTGGTTGATGAAGACGTGCCGGACTGGGCCACTAGTGGAGCCACGCCGCAGGCCGCAGGCAGGCAAGTCTGCGGACCCCTGTTCCCAGAACGCCGACAGCCCCTAGCGGCGCCAGGCCTCCACAGGAACCCTCAGCAGCTACTGACGACGGGCGCACCCCTGCTTCCACACTTGGGGCGCACGCAGCAGGATCAAGAAGCATGGGAGTCACGAGGACGGGGTTCTCACGAGGCCCCTCAAGGCCCTCCGGGCGCAACCCCCACTCGTCGAATAGGGGCATCTGTCCCACGAATACCGTCTTGTTCGAGCACTGATAGAGGAGGCAACCATCTCCTGGAAGGTCGGAGGGCTCGGATTCACCCGTCAGGAGCTCAAGCACCATGCTCAAGGTCTCGGCGGTCAGTGACGGCTTCTGTAACCTCAAGGGATCCTCGATGCCGGCAAGGTCCTACATCGGGCGATAATGGCGCTGGAGAGGGGCGAGTCGCCGATGCCGGATCTGCGTGTGGACCTACAATACTGGGAGAAGAAGAAACGGAGGCAAGTGCGGCAACCTGCAAGGGCGAGCTGCTCTGGCAGCGGGCGACCACTAGGCCTGGCGGATATCAAGGCGGCATGGGGAAGTGGAGACACCCACGTCCCATCAATCGCCACGCATCATCAAGTCCGCAGGCGGTTAGGGTCCACGGCTCTCCACACTTTCCTTTTGGCTTCGCTTGGAAGCCAAGTACGAGCACGCCTTGGGCTACTGTCGGCGTTCTGGATATGGGGGTATCCAGACTTGCCTGCCAGCGGCCCACTACGTGGCTGGTACGGCCCAGCTTCAGCATCAACGACTCAATACCCTCGTGAGGGGCCAAGCCTCACGAGGCGGACGGCACCAAGACCCCCGAGGGGATCGGCCTTCTTAGGATGGCTCCCGAGGGGCAGAGAGTTCTATCCAAGGTGCACCTCACGAGGCTCAGCTGACGTGAGCCACGACGACCAAGGCCAGGCAGGCGCCAGTGGGCGCCGAGCACTAGTTTCCCCTTTGGTGCAAGGGAGGCGAGCCACAGGCGCTGAGTCCCGAGGAACCAGCCAAAGGTTTCCATTCTGGAGCAACAAGACCAAGACCACCAGGACGGCAGGATGAAGGTCATCACCGAGCCCACCACTGCATCACGACCAGAGGCATTTTGGACGCGAATACCACTTTAGTTAGGATAGGATGTACTGCTTGTCCCCTTTCAAATCTGGCCGTTGTGTGATCCCTTCCTGCCAACATTTGGGAAGAGGACCAAGGCCACTGTAAATAGGACGTAGCCACCGCCATAGAGGGGGATCGACCTCATCTAGTTCACATCGGGGGGACGGACAGATCAGATCCATCCTCAACCAACCACCTCACCAGCTCTCTTGAGCTCAAGAACACCTCACGTCCTGAGGCTAGTTCATCCACTGTACTAGTCAGCCTCAGCCGTTCGAGGCAATCCACCAAAACACTGGAGTAGGTTATTACACCGCAAGGTGGCCCGAACCAGGATAGACTGTTGTGTCTCTTTGTCTCTTCGAGCCCGACACGCTAGGCTTAGGAGGATTGTGAGTAGGCAGGCTCGATAGGTTGAGATCTCTGCATGCACCCCAGAGTTCGAACCTTTCAAGGGTTTGCAGAACCCGTAATCTGACATTTGGCGCGCCAGGTAGAGGTGCGTCGGATCTCCTCTTCCATCGACCGGTCCTCCGCGGCTCCACCAACACCATGGCCGACGCCCCAAGGGTGCACGTCAAGCTATAAATGCAACCAGGGCCATGGATGGTTAGAGGATGACATGTAGAACAAAACATATTTAGTGATCATCTCCAGATTATGCATAGAATGACTTGTAGCAGCAGGTTTACATAGCATCACGAAATAATAGATTCAGCCTAGCAAAACAGCAACAGCAAGTACCCTACTTAACAAGCTTGATTCACTCACCACAAGTCATTGCATGACAAGATAAGCATAGCATCAGCAAGAACACATGTTTATGAAACAAACCAAGTCAAGAACAAGTTCATAGCATGCAAGGATCAACTACAACAACCTTGGCAAAATTGAATAACATGTAAACAATCTGCCAGGAAACATTTTGAAGCAAAAGTAGAGCACGAAAATGACATGCTAGACTACTCCATAATTGCCAACAGGGGCATGAATGGATAGAGAACAACCATATGTTCAAAACATCCTTACTGAAGTATCTCAAAATATGCATGGATCTCTCTGTAGCAACAAGTTTACATGGCATCAAAATAACAGCAGAACAGGGACTAAAATCAGCAACATCACGATGCCTAGTTTGCGTGCTTGTGCTAGTCACCACATTGATCACAAAAATACATGGTAAGCACCTATGTAAAGAAGACATAGCATAGATCAAAACACATGTAGACATCAACCTCATAGGATGCACACATCAATCATGGCAAAAATGACAAAAGAGCTAGTTCTGTTAACAGACAGCAGAAAACATCATGAAGCACTCTTGCAACGATGATTCAGGCATCAAGATGAGCTCAAATGAATATGATGCAATGGAATGAAATGAAGTGCTCATTGAGACGAACAATTTGACATACTACGCGCACAAAAAGGAGCTACGGATGCAGAGATGTGATGCGATGAACATGGCATGATAATGTCACAGATTCGGGGACTTAGCAGGTTTTTACCCTCCGAAAACGGGACGAGGAGGACCCGGGACGAGGAGATCCGGGAGGGCGAGGGCGTTTGGTTCGCGGGCCTGGTGGATCTGATCCAGGCCGAGTGGATCCGACCGGAGGGAGCTCCGGCGAGCTCCGCGAGCTCCGGCGAAGGGGGAGGCCGAAGCGGGGCGGCGCGGACGGTGCGGTGGAGGTCGGCGGCGAGCGGGGTGGCCGGAGGCCGGCGAGGCCGGGACGGGGCGTCGGCGCGGGGCCGTGGCTCGGGCTGCGGCGGTGGAGCACCACGGCAGTGAGGAGGCGGGCGGCGGCCGCGGCCGGGCCGGGGAGGGGCGGCGCCCGCGACGGCGGAGGCAGGGCGAGGCGTGGCCCGAGGCGGCGCCGGAGGCGACGGCGCACGGGAGGCGACGGTGGCTGGGGGCGGCGGCTGGCCGGGGCGGCGACCGACGGCGGCGGAGATCTGCGGCGGCGGCCGGGTCCGGCCACCGGCGGCAGACGGCGGCGCAGGGAGCGGGAGGCGGAGGCGCGCTCGGGCGGCTACGGAGCGAATCGGGCCCGCGCGGGCCCCGGATGGGCTCCGCGGGCCAGCGGCGGCGGCTGGCGGCGGAGGGACACGTGGTGGGACTCGGTTGGACGGGGGCGACGGGCGGACATGTCCGGCGGGGTCCGTACGTGTCCGGTTGCGGGATGAGGACGAAGCTAGGGTTAGGGGTGGTTTCATCCGCGAATTTCGGGGGGAGGCACATATTTATAGGTAGAGGGAGCTAGGAGAGTCCAAATGAGGAGCAGTTTTCGGCCACGCGATCGTGATCGAATGACCGAGAGCATGAACGGGAGTTTGCTGGGTTTTGGGACACTTTGGAAGGGTGTTGGGCTGCAAGACAAAAGAGTCTTTTATGGTACCTGGTTAACCGTTGGAGTATCAAACGACGTCCAAATGGCACGAAACTTGACAGGCGGTCTACCGGTGGTATACCAAGGCCGCTTGGCAAGACTCGGTCCATTCCGAGAATGTTTAACACCCTCTCACAACAGGAGAGAAAAGGGGAACGCGGAGGGCATAGGAGTGTCGATTGCAAAACGGACAACGGGGAAAATGCTCGGATGCATGAGACGAACACGAATGCGATGCAATGCAATGCACATGATGACATGGTAAAATGCAACACACAAGCAAAGGACATGGCAACGATGGCGAATAACTGGCAGACACCTGGCGCAACGAATCCGAGGCGTTACAACACTCCTCCACTAACAAGAGATCTCGTCCCGAGATCTTAGGACCGAGATGGAAGAGAAAAGGGATGAGGTGAAGCAAGAACTCAAGAGAAGAAGTAAAGAATCGAGAGCACTCGAGAAGAGGAGAGGAATGACGAGAATGACGAGAATCGAAAGCTCACGGAATCAGATAGACTATGAAACCACTCCGGTCAGAACGAGATAAGAAATGAATAAGACTGAAAGGATTTAGGCAGCACTCCGGCTGAAACATGGAAGGAAAAGAACACGAGCTTGAGAGGATGGAATGACACTTGACGAGATGAACAACGCAAAACCTCTGGAAGAGTTGAAAGAATGGAATGAAAAGAACTTAGAAGGAAGGATTTAATGGAGTTGTTTAGAAAATCAACAACGAAAGAATAAACTTGTTGTGGACTTATAGATAACATCTCAAAATTATGAGGTGATCTCCGACCACAAACGGAAATGATTGGATAACTGAGAAGAACGAAGAAATGCAAAACTCTACTTCAAAGGAATATGGAGAATTAATTGCACTTCGAGACGCGAGAAGAACAGATATTTGAACCTCACCAAAAAAAATCTTGATGAACTCTTGAAGAATGAATTAAATCATGAAGAACCACCATGAAGAACTCCGGTGACAAAAGGATGACGAGATAGAATGAAGGAAGAAAGAATAAGATGAGCCTTGCGATGATTTAGATGGAGGTTCCGACGAAATGGCCTAGGAAATTTGAACTCCGGAAAAGAAAAGATGAAAACACTTGGAACTAGAATTTATTCCTCAAGAACAAACTCTGAAGGAAGGGATTACTTATTTGGATGAAATAAGGATAATATTTGTTGTATGCTTCTCCTTCATCAAATTAAATTGATGACAAGCAATGGATTTCACATACTACTTATTCTCGTAGGAAAAGGATTGAGGGGGTATATGACGCAAAACTTGAGAAAGGTCTTCAATGAACCACCGGTAGGATTGAAAAGAACGAATGAATTAATATGATAACAAAGGAAAAAGGATCTGAATGAACCACCGTTAGAAATGAAAATGAACGAAGAAAAG
Source organism: Triticum aestivum (assembly GCF_018294505.1). Classification (NCBI taxonomy): domain Eukaryota; kingdom Viridiplantae; phylum Streptophyta; class Magnoliopsida; order Poales; family Poaceae; genus Triticum; species Triticum aestivum. Next base: position 498,058,995 of record NC_057810.1, read on the forward strand.
AGAAAGAATCGCCGGGAAGAATTAGAAGAACCAATATGCTAGAGGGTATTTAGATGCAAAAGAACACAGAGATCATGAGCTGATTAAAGAGAACTAGAACGAAACACCGGGATAATTAGAGAACGATAACTGGAATGATGGCCTTCGTTGAAAAGAAATGGAAAAACAACTCCTGACATACTCCGGATGGGTAAGAAAAGGAATATCTGACAAACTGAAATAATTCGAGACTGATAACATGAAGCTAGAACCATGAATCGTCGAGAGAACGGACAAGATTTAGAGGAAAACTCTTCTTCGGTCTTCAAATGATGACGAGAAACACCACCAAAATTACTGAGAAACTCCGGAATAATGAAAAAGAGGAAAGGTAGAATCCGAGATGAAAAGAATTTGAAAGCGATCTTGGAGATGGCATCTGACTGATGAAATGCATTCTTACATCAAACTCTGAAAAGAATTTGAGAAACTCCGGGGGAATTAGAAGAGTCAGGTAAGATCCTGGGAAAAAGTCCTGTGGGTTAGGGCCCACTGAAAGAGAAAACACCGTTGGAAAGGGGTGTTGAACAGATAGATGATGCACCGTAACGATTGAAATATTTGAATGAGGTGACAACCTCGAATTAATTCAAACACAGACGAATCTCCTAAGATGTCTAGAACACTCCGGAAGGATAAACTGGCGAGAGACGAACAAGCAGGGAGAACACTTCGAAGGAAAAGAATATGATTAACCCAAAAAACTTGAATGGAGTCCACCGGAAAAGAGATGAAGAATGTCAAACAAAAGAGAATTCACCGGTTGAAACAATTGACGAAAGACTGAAGGGTTCCGCACAAATGAAATTGATGGTCGGAAGAGATTCAGGCTCCGGGAAGAAAAAGGGTGTGAGGGCGGGAAAAACAAAGGCAACTTGGAAGGGGGAATTGACGAATATCTTGAAGAGAAAACACCGGTTGAAATCATTGAATAAAGAAAACAAAGACTTCGCATGAGTAGGATGGATACTCGATTACGGACTCCGGTTCCGAGAAGAAGAAGGGTCGGCGGGTGGGAAAGAAAACAACTGAGGATTTAACTCAAAGATGAAGAGGTTGGAGTCGACTTGACGAGAAATGCACCAGATCAAAAGAGATGAGAACCAACGATCGGAAAACCAACTGCGTGATCCTAAAGAAAAATTTGAAGAGGAAGAGAAGTAATTCAAAACACCTACGTCAAGATTCCTTACCAGAGCGACGAAGGGACTGAGGAGTAAAAAGAAGTCCTACTCTCCGATATAACTAGACTCCGAAAACAGTTTTCTTCTGGACTCAACAACGGCCAAACTACACGATCAATCAAGGGGGCTCCTAGGGTCGGTCGAGGCTCTGATACCAACTTGTCACGCCCAATATGCGACCCTATCCAAAAGGAACTCGAAGGTCCCACCAAGGATAGACCCGCATATTGAAACACTTTTGCAAGGTGGATATCATTACATCAACATTACATAATAGATGGGGATACATACATAAGGCATATAATGCCACATGAATACAACCTCACAATACATAAGAGCAACATCCGACTACGGATGAACACAAACAGAAACTCAAACGACATCCACCCTGCTAGCCCAGGCTGCCGACCTAGAACCTATCCCCTGATCGAAGAAGCAGAAGAAGAACTCAACGCAAGCAAGCATCGCTCTCGCGTCATGATCATCGCATAACCTGTACTTGCAACTGTTGTTGTAGTAATCTGTGAGCCACGAGGACTCAGCAATCCCATTATCATGGGTATCAAGACTAGCAAAGCTTAATAGGAAAGGAAGGGGTAAAGTGGTGAGGTTGCAGCAGCGACTAAGCATATATGGTGGCTAACATACGCAAATAAGAGCGAGAAGAGAGCAAAAAGGAACGGTCGTGAAGCTAGCAATGATCAAGAAGTGATCCTGAACTCCTACTTACGTCAATCATAACCCAGAAACCGTGTTCACTTCCCGGACTCCGCCGAAAAGAGACCATCACGGCTACACACGCGGTTGATGCGTTTTAAATCGGATCTGGTGTCAAGTTATCTACAACCGGACATTAACAAATTCCCATCTGCCTATAACCGCAGGCACGGCTTTCGAAAGATTATACCCTGCAGGGGTGTCCCAACTTAGCCCATGATAAGCTCTCGCGATCAACGAAGGATATACCTTCTCCCAGGAAGACCCGATCAGACTCGGAATCCCGGTTTACAAGACATTTCGACAATGGTAAAACAAGACCAGCAAAGCCGCCCGATGTGCCGACAATCCCGATAGGAGCTGCACATATCTCGTTCTCAGGGCAACACCGGATAAGTCAAGCTACGAGTAAAACCAGCGCTCGAGTTGCCCCGAGGTGGCCCCGCAGGCTGCTCGGTTCGGACCAACACTTAGACAAGCACTGGCCCGGGGGGGCTGAAATAAAGATGACTCTCGAGAGCGCGACTCCCAAGGGAAAAAGGGCTAGGTGAGGCAAATGGTAAAACCAAGGTTGGGCCTTGCTGGAGGAGTTTTATTCAAAGCGAACTGTCAAGGGGGTCCCATAAATCACCCAACTGCGTAAGGAACACAAAATCCGGGAACATAACACCGGTATGACGGAAACTAGGGCGGCAAGAGTGGAACAAAACACCAGGCAAAAGGCCGAGTCTTCCACCCTTTACCAAGTATATAGATGCATTAATAATATAAGAGATATTGTGATATCCCAATCAAAATCCTGTTCACCATGGAGCAATCTTCAACTTCACCTGCAACTAGCAACGCTATAAGAGGGCTGAGCAAAGCGGTAACATAGCCAAACAACGGTTTGCATAGGAAAGGTGTCAAAGGTTAGAGGTTCATGTCAATTTGGGATGGCTTGATAAACAGGTGATAGGTAGCGCAACATAGCGATAGAACGAAGCAACTAGCATAGCAATGATAGTAGTGAGATCCAGGGTAGCGGTCATCTTGCCTGAAATCCCGCAAGGAAGAAGAGCGAGTCCATGAAGAAGATGAAGCCACGAAGACGAACCAAGCGTAGACGAACGAATCCTCACTATCGCAACGAAACGGGAACTATCGAGAAGAAGCACACAACATGGTAAACACGCCACACATATACAAGACATGATGCACAACCAAGCATGATGCATGACAAAGGCTACATGAAGCTACTCATGGCAAGAGATGATGCAAACAAGAGCAACACATCAAGGCAAGTTTAAATGAGGCCGGGAACAACATATAACAATTCCGGTAAGTCCTCATATGCATATTTCGAAATTAGTCCAGATCTAAATAAACCTTATGTTCAAGTTGTTAAATAGCAAGTTAAGATGCACCAAGATGATCTACACGAGATTCTAGTCAAGTTACATATAAAGTTCATTTAGTTCGGAGCTACGGCCTAGAAGATATGAGCAAAACAAGATAAACATGGCATTGATGCAAAATGCATTCGAACATCAAGCAAACACACCAAAACAAGGATGCAACATGATAATATGAAACTACATGCAATTCTAAGCAAGTTTCATATAGAGCACACTCAAAACGGAGCAACGGTTCAACACACACACATGAAACAAGTTATAGCAACAATCTGTCCAAAACAGTAACTAGGCATATTGCAAGCATCAAAACAATATGCTACAACATCTCAACATAAAAAAAGACATGGGCGTGATGAACAGGTAAAGCATAACAAAACATGACCACTGAGCTATCTCCGTAAATCACTAGAACATGCTCAAACACACATGGAAAGATTGCAAATAATAACAGTTCAAACTTTGCAGAAAAGAACATCAGGTTGCAATGTTTAGAGCTATCAAACAACATGTTACAGGAACTTATTATGGAAAACAAAGGCATGGCATGAACCTACTAATTGCATAGAACAAAAGTCCTTTACTGACCATAAGCCAAAAAGGATCAGAAAATATGATGGCACCCATGTAAACATAGCAAGTTATAATACAGATTCAAACATGGCAGGAACAGAATTATGAAGGCATGTAAATGAGCTTGTGCAACTCACTACAGAGCAATACATGGCATGGCAAGGCAACCAACAGTAAGAAGACATATTTATGAAGCTAAGCATGACAATAGCAAGGTTATAGGGTGCATGGAACACTAGCAACAATCATGGCAACAACTGAACTTAATGTTAACAGGCTGATAACAACATTATCAAGCAACTTTGGAGCAAGATTACAACAAGTTAAAGCAAGCTATAAATGCAACCAGGGCCATGGATGGTTAGAGGATGACATGTAGAATAAAACATATTTAGTGATCATCTCCAGATTATGCATAGAATGACTTGTAGCAGCAGGTTTACATAGCATCACGAAATAATAGATTCAGCCTAGCAAAACAGCAACAACAAGTACCCTACTTAACAAGCTTGATTCACTCACCACAAGTCATTGCATGACAAGATAAGCATAGCATCAGCAACAAGACATGTTTATGAAACAAACCAAGTCAAGAACAAGTTCATAGCATGCAAGGATCAACTACAACAACCTTGGCAAAATTGAATAACATGTAAACAATCTGCCAGGAAACATTTTGAAGCAAAAGTAGAGCACGAAAATGACATGCTAGACTACTTCATAATTTCCAACAGGGGCATGAGTGGATAGAGAACAACCATATGTTCAAAACATCCTTACTGAAGTATCTCAAAATATGCATGGATCTCTCTGTAGCAACAAGTTTACATGGCATCAACATAACAGCAGAACAGGGACTAAAATCAGCAACATCACGATGCCTAGTTTGCATGCTTGTGCTAGTCACCACATTGATCACAAAAATACATGGTAAGCTCCTCTGTAAAGAAGACATAGCATAGATCAAAACATGTAGACATCAACCTCATAGGATGCACACATCAATCATGGCAAAAATGACAAAAGAGCTAGTTCTGTTAACAGACAGCAGAAAACATCATGAAGCACTCCTGCAACGATGATTCAGGCATCAAGATGAGCTCAAATGAATATGATGCAATGGAATGAAATGAAGTACTCGTTGAGACGAACAATTTAACATATTAAACGCACAAAACGGAGCAACAGATGCAGAGACGCGATGCGATGAACATGGCATGATAATGTCACAGATTCGGGGACTTAGCAGGTTTTTACCCTCCGAAAACGGGACGAGGAGGACCCGGGACGAGGAGATCCGGGCGGGCGAGGGCGTTTGGTTCGCGGGCCTGCTGGATCTGATCCAGGCTGAGTGGATCCGACCGGAGGGAGCTCCGGCAAGCTCCGCGAGCTCCGGCGAAGGGGGAGGCCGAAGCGGGGCGGCGCGGACGGTGCGGTGGAGGTCGGCGGCGAGCGGGGCGGCCGGAGGCCGGCGAGGCCAGGACGGGGCGGCGGTGTGGGGCCGCGGCTCGGGCGGCGGCGGCGGAGCGCCACGGCGGCGAGGAGGCGGGCGGCGGCCACGGCCAGGCCGGGGAGGGGCGGCGCCCGCGACGGCGGAGGCAGGGCGAGGCGCGGCCCTGGGCGGCGCCGGAGGCGAGGGCGCGCGGGAGGCGACGGCGGCTGGGGGCGGCGGCCGGCCGGGGTGGCGACCGACGGCTGCGGAGATCCGCGGCGGCGGCCGGGTCCGGCCACCGGCGGCGGACGGCGGCGCAGGGAGCAGGAGGCGGAGGCGCGCTCGGGCGGCGGCGGAGCGAATCGGGCCCGCGCAGGCCCCGGATGGGCTCCACGGGCCAGCGGCGGCGGCTGGCGGCGGAGGGACACGTGGCAGGACGCGGTTGGACGGGGGCGATGGGCGGACATGTCCGGCGGGGTCCGGACGTGTCCGGCTGCGGGATAAGGACGAAGCTAGGGTTAGGGGTGGTTTCATCCGCGAATTTCGGGGGGAGGCACATATTTATAGGTAGAGGGAGCTAGGAGAGTCCAAATGAGGAGCGGTTTTCGGCCACACGATCGTGATCGAACGACCGAGAGCATGGAGGGAAGTGTGCAGGGTTTTGGGTCACTTTGGAAGGGTGTTGGGCTGCAAGACAAAAGAGGCTTTTATGGTACCTGGTTAACCGTTGGAGTATCAAACGACGTCCAAATGGCACGAAACTTGACAGGCGGTCTACCGGTGGTATACCAAGGCCGCTTGGCAAGACTCGGTCCATTCCGAGAACGTTTAACACCCGCTCACAACAGGAGAGAAAAGGGGGACGCCGGAGGGCATAGGAGTGCCGGATTGCAAAACGGACAACGAGGAAAATGCTCGGATGCATGAGACGAATACGAATGCGATGCAATGCAATGCACATGATGACATGGTAAAATGCAACATGCAAGCAAATGACATGGCAACGACGGCAAATAACTGGCAGACACCTGGCGCAACGAATCCGGGGCGTTACAGTGATGCCTATATTCCTGATCATTGCCTTAGATATCGTCATAACTTTGCGCTTTTCTATCAATTGCAAGACAGTAATTTGTTCACCACCGTATTATTTCCTGTATTGAGAGAAGCCTCTAGTGAAACCTATGACTCCGGGGTCTATTTTCCATCATACAAGTTTCCGATCTACAATTTTAGTTTTCGATCTACTATTCTTGTAATCTATTACTTTGCGATCTATAAACCAAAAATACCAAAAATATTTACTTTATCATTTATCTATCTCTATCAGAACTCACTTTTGCAAGTAACCGTGAAGGGATCGACAACCCCTTTATCGCGCTGGGTGCAAGTTTGTTTGATTGTTTGTGCAGGTATTCAGTGATTTGTGGGTTGTCTCCTACTGGATTTATACCTTAGTTCTCAAACCGAGGGAAATACTTCTCTCTACTTTGCTGAATCACCCTTTCCTCTTCAAGGTAAAAACCAACACAAGCTCAAGAAGTAGCATCTACCCCCTTCCAAGTCATCCTAATTTAATCCCTCCGTCTAGGTGTATAAGAGCATGGTTAATACTTAATTGTATATCCAACTATTGACTATAAGAAAGTGATGTGTCATCTATAGCCAAGGCAACATGTATAACAATTAGCTATAAGTATGTGCTACTTTATTAATACATGGACCACTTTCCACTCTCACATAGTGCCTAGGAGCATGTGTTGCAGATGGCTCTTGCATGAGACCCGCTTACATTCTCTCCCCTATCCTCTCTCGTCAAACTAAGCATTAGAAATATTACTTTACTTCTTACAGCCTACTGATTGTACCTTATTGTACTCGCTCTAAGTCCCCTTAGGCGCGGTGCATTAACTCCCACCTCGTTTCTTGTTTCTTGACATATCAACCAATAAGAGATCTGGGGCGTGCATGTTTTCAATGACTCAAGACTACCAAACACGACATGCAATGGTTAGTTCATTGCATGCAATTCTATTATTAGCAAATAAATATTAAGTTCTCTTGTTTTCCCCTCATTCTTGGTCAAGGTGCACAACTTAAGATGACATATTCACCTACACAGAGGGAGTACATTCATGGTGGTCTATAAAAAATAAACACAATCGATACTCAAAAACTAATTCTTAAACATCATTTCTTGCAAAGCACAATAACTGTTATTTCTTCATAAGTTTTGGATGCAAGTTGAATAGTTGAACACTTTTGTTTGCAAAAGATACTTTTTTTATCTATTTCACCCAGATGTTTGTGAGCTCTAGAGAAGAAATAATATTTGAAGAAACCTATCGATACTCGTTACACATGAGATGACCCCCACATACTTTGTCAAAATAAACAACTACCCGATCAATGCATGTCACTGTTCCGTCCAACGCACGGGCACCTTACTATATATAGTATGACCATAAATTTAACTAACATTATATATAGTAGGATAAATGCTCATGCATGTCATCAAAAATTATATCATTGAAAATTATGTTCAAATACGAATCCAACGATATAGTTTTTGTTGACTTGCACTAACATTTTGTCAGTTAAATCTTCAGTCAAATTCAATGAGGGACTAATAAACCACGACTTAGGTAGCACTAGTGTAGAGGGCAGTGCTGCACGGGAGTCTCACCCCGGTCGTGCTGTAGTAGTAAAGTCGTCATATAAAAAAACCCCCACCACTCCCAGTAATAAGTGGCCTAGTAAAATAAATGGACAAGCAACCATCACACCCCTCTGTCTTTTTTGCATTTCATCTCTCTGCATTTACTTTGTCCGGTTCATCTCGCACACTTGATCCCTAGCTACTACTCCTAGTATCCCTAACTAGTACTCCTAGTATCCCTAGCTACTACTCCTAGGGCCAGTTCTTTTGGCGGCTTAAATAATAAGCCATCTCTTCCCCAGCTTTTTCCATAAGACTAGTCACAGTGGAGAGTAACATAAGGTGCATCACTCATTCCTTTGGGCTTCTAAACTACTACCACTGTCCTGGTTTATTAGTCACCATTGTAATTTGTGCTAAATTTTGACCAAATATTTAACTAATAAAATGTTAGTGCATGTCAACAAAAGTTGCATAAACATTTCATTAGTTAAATTTGTGGTCAAAATTTTACACAGATAACAGTGGGGACCAATAAACCAGGACAGAGGTAGTAGTTATGGGATTACTAATCTAGAAGCCTAGAAGAATTGGCCCCTAGTACTCCTAGTAGTAGTACTCAAGTTGGAATTCCAATTGCACGTCACAACTTGTTAATCAAAAAATTTAATACAGGGTGTACGAAGCGGTTTGGGAATTTGCATGCCTTCCCGAGCAGTGAGATACTCCATACAAAGTACGATGGAGAAATAACCACAGAGAAGGAAGCTAAAAGTAAACAATCAAACGATCATTTTTGCATTTCTTTTGCATTGAATCGTTTCACAAGCTTGACTAGTGTTGTTTTTCTACTTTTACAAAAACCGCATTGTAATGTTAAAACGTGCATTTGCACGTACATAAGTAATAGTAGTAGCAAAATCTGCAAGCATATGTAGAGAGAGACGTGTAGTGCGATATATAGTTAAGTTTGTGCTATATGCACGTACTTACAAAATGCGTACGGATACACAAGGTTTTCAAACTTTTCCTTTTGCATACTTAATTAAGGACGCTAATAATTCCGGAACGTTCAGGATTTATCATTTGCATCCCAAACCTAATGAGATCTCCTTACGAGACTAAATTATTCATAATAAAAGCCAAGGCGCTCGCAGCAGCGCTTGCGGCGCGCCATGAGTGCCCTGGTGCACGGCCGTTTCCCAGCGCGCCGACACAAACTTCTCTTCCTCAGCCTTGCAACTTGCGAGGTGCTGATTGGCGGCTTGCCGGTGGGCGAGCGCGATTTCACTGGTGTGGTGATCCGGCGCCAACAGGTACTCCTCCTCGCTGGAAGCATGCACCCGGTCCACGTACTGCCAAGCGTAGTGTGGCACCCCGTCTTAGAGAAACCGGAACGCCCCGTATTCCAGTCTAGATATCGAGGAGAAGTCTTCTAGAATATGGTACAACTTAGCATAGAACAAATCAGCTCTTTATTACAATATATATGGATACAAGGGATTACATCGGCACGACGACACTACGCCTACCACGGGTGCTCTATGCAAGCAACAGAACAACACGAAGCAGCGGAATAACTCTAGCAGCGGGCAATGACGATGGTGATGAACTCCACTCCGCAGGGACTCTAGCTGGAATGCTTATCCTAGCTCGCAAACAAGGGATCCACGACAAACAAGCAATCAAATCCGGCATGACCTGCGAATTGGAATGACACGCCAGGTGAGTACATTGAATATACTTGCAAGCTCACAGCAACCAAAAGCAATCAAGACAAACAATAGCATGGCAATTACAGGTTACTTAGCAATGATGAACATGATACCATCAGAACAACATGGCATGTACAACATGATACAGCTAGAACAATATGAGCATGGCATGAACAAATGAACATGATGATACTAGCATGCAACATGATGACGCTATCATGCACCAACTTACTCTGCTCGGGTTTACCTAGTAACCATCACATGCATAAGCTTACCATCACGTACATCACATGATCATATCATGATCCAATCAAGCTTGGTATTACAATACCATAGTAATCATTTCATGACAACAAGGAGCTTGACCTTTACCCGTGATTCTCGCATGACACCACAAATATCCAACAACTCGGTATCCTCGATACCACGGTGCTCCTCTCGTGATCACATAAAGATCAACCAACTTCGATAACCATTATACCTCCATGATCCTCTCTCGATCACAACGAACATCTTTCTCATCATTGAAGCAGGGTTGTTATCAAACAAGTTATTATTATTACTACCGTTGACCCATACCGTGACCGATTATTAACTGGGCCCTTATCCGCGAGCGTGGCGATTGATAGGTTTAACACACACTCTACAGAGGTTAGTACACCGTACCCACACCATGGAACCCATGGCCTCTTGCACGCCCATTCGGGTGGACCAACGACGTTCCAACAAAATAGCTCTATTGCCATCCCACCCTCCCGTCAATTCCAACAAACTCCCCTCTGGGCTAAGTCATGGGTGGCCCCGATGTCAACCCGTGACATCCAACCGCCACCATCGTGGCAAAACAATAAACGGTCCCAAACAGGGACATGTGCACATAACAAAACTCGGGCTCACAGGGCTTATGTCGTCTTACCCGGCCAAGGTAGCGCCCACGCATAACCTTCCCTTGTTGGAGGCACCGGAGAGAGGCATGACAATAGACCCAGTTAGGACCCCACATAAGGCAAGTGTGGCTGCACTGGTCAGCTCGATTAGGTGGCACCATCACTCGGCCAACAGTTGTTCAAGTTCATTTAAGTCTAGATAAACTTGAATGCAATATGTTGAGCCATATTAAAATAACAAGATGCAGCTATAATGCATGATATCAACATAAGCATGGGGGTGCAACAGAATCATCAAGCATATCAACAACAATATATCCAAATGAGCATAGCATACTGACGAGCATGAATATCACAAGTATAACACTACTCATAGCATAACCTGACCACTAGCAACGGAAATAACTACCATGCAAGAACATAACAATCATACTATCAAGTAAGCATACAACTAGCTAGATGCAAAGGGAACATTTATATCAACGGTACTCGGTAACCGACGATGGTCATGCACCAACATCAACATGTACTACTACTAAGCATGACATACTAAAGAAATACTAGCAACTAGTACATGATAACCAATGCATAAAACCATAGTATGAAAGTGAACAGAAATCCATAAGCATCACTGAAACAATGATAACCGTATCACAACAAGCAGACATTTATCAAATGTTCAAGCTGAAAACCATGGCTAATGCATAGCCATCATGCAAGTGGGTGTTGTGGCTTTCCTTGGGATGAAGAATACACTAGGGAGAAGTGCAGAAAGATCACGGAAAGAATCGCCAGAAAGGGTTCTCCCTCGGAGGGGGCTGATTATGGGCAAGGGCAAAAAGGTCATTTTCATAGTGGGACCACCTAGTGAGCATGATGCCAAAAGATAGATCTCGACGAGACGAATAAGTAGGCTTTGGATTCACCTCATTTGGAGTTGCGAGCAAAAAGTTACGCTAGTTTTTCTTCTAGGGACCAATCTATAAATAAAATCTCCACAAACCAGCCCCTGACTGAAAACAGAAAACGCACTAGCTGAGAATACGCTTAATAGCCGTGAAAACGTATTTTTGGCCGAACAAGAATGGAATACGCTTTCCTGCGCGGAAGACATATTCTAGGGATACGCCTCCACTTAAGTGACGTGGCGGGGCGGAGTCAACGCCCGTGCGGCTGACTAGTGGGGACGGGGGTGACACGGGGCCCACCTGGCCTCGGTCGTCTTCTTGCTCACCTGTTCCCCACATGGGACAGAGGAGGCAGAGGAGGGGCACAAAACTGGTGATAGCCCGACCGGCTCTGGCCATCCCCGATGGAGCTGGGACCAACGGCGAGCTCAGCGTGGAGCGCCGCTTCCATCCAGGCCACAGATGGACGCCAGGGAGGAGTGTGGCCACGGTGACGCACGGAGACAGAGGGTGAGGGCAACGACTCGGGTTGGAGGGGACCCATGACCATGGTGGCTTCAGCGAGGAGCTGAGAAGAGGGGGAGGTGCGCTGGCAAGAGGAGGATCTAGTGGCGTGGTCTAGAGGAGGAGAGGGGGAGTGGCAAAGCTCGGATTTGAGCGGAGCACCACATCAGCCATGGCGGGAAACCGTGGCAATGAGGGGACCTCTAGCTTGCGGAAGAGGATGGGGAGGGAGCTGGGAGCTAGGGGACGCTAGTGGTGAGGTCGAGCATCCTCGGGAAGGAGTTTAAATAGGCGGGGCGAGGGGGCCGAGCCGAGTGCCGCCGACGATGCATGAGCGGGGCCTCTGGCGATGCTCAGCAATCATGGGAGGGCGCGGGAACACGATGAAGGAGCGATGCAATGGTAAATTAGCAGAGGTGGCCAAGGGCACGGGGAGGAAACGTCCAGATGAGGAAAATGACGGCCGGCTATGGCTCGTCAGTGGGCGTGTGGCGACGAGCTCCGATGAGCGAGGTACAGAAGGGGGAGTGAGGTCAGGGAAGAAGAGGACGGTGAGGGTTGAGGGAATCCTGGACTATGGGGTCCTTGCCGAGCTGACCTATGTGATATGGGCCAAATTGATGGGCCATGAAGATACAAGGTAGAAGGACCTCCCCCATGTCTAGATGGGACTCTCCTTTGCGTGGATGGCAAGCTTGATGCTCAGATTATGTACCTTTCTTTCTTTGTAAACTGACTCTGTACAACTCTAGATCCCTCAGGTGCCTATATAAATCGGAGGGCTTAGTCCATAGGCAAGATCACAACCATACATGCTAGACATCTATGGTTTAGCCATTATGATCTCGAGGTAGATCAACTCTTGTAAACCCCTATACTCATCAAAGTCAATCAAGCAGGAAGTAGGGTATTACCTCCATTAAGAGGGACCGAACCTGGGTAAACATCATGTCCCCTACTTCCTTGTTACATTCGATCCTAAGATGCACAGTTCGGTACCCCGTACCCGAGATCTGCCGGTTTTGACACCGACATTGGTGTTTTCGCTGAGAGTTCCACTGCATCGTCACCAGAAGTCTCGATGGCTCCACCAATTATCTACAACAATACTGCCCTGAGGTAGGCTTTTCTCCCCGACCAAATCTTCATATTCGGCGGCTTCGCACTGCGTGCCAATTCGATTGGCCATCTGGAGCAGATCGACAGCTATGCCCCTGGTCCTCAGATCAGTTTCAAAAACCTAAACTACGTCGCTGATATCCGAGGAGACTTGATCTTTCAAGGGTTTGTGACCTCAACCGCAGCTCCGGCCCCAGATCTGGAACTCCTCGCCGAGTCCGAAGACGGGAGTTTAGTTCCCGCTGGACTCTCCGCAGCCATAGAGCTCAACACCGGAGATACGGATGGGATTGTTTCACCGGCCGGCCCAGAATCACTCCAGGCCACCTCTATCCTCATTGAACTGGACTCACCTCCATGCACCAGCTTCGAACTCTTGAGGTCTGTGTTGTACGAGCTCGGCCAGGGAACTCCTGTCCCGCCCCACTCCACGGATTCTCGCTTCCCTGTCTAGACCTCGCTCTTAAACGAGGCTCTGGACTTAATGCAATCTCTCGCCATTACAGAAGGATCGCTACCGAACTATGCCCAGCCCGCACTACAGACTGAGAGCGGGGAATTTTACATCCCACCCACCACCCACTTCATAGCCACTGTCGAGGACTTAACTGACATGCTCGATTACGCTTCCGAGGCCATCGACGGCATGAATGACGATGCCGAAGAAGAGCAAAGCCAGAACCCGCCGCTTACCGGATGCTAGACGGCTACTTCCACATATGACGTGTATATGGTGGACACACCCAAAGAGGATGACGGCGAAGGTGGGAAGGACCCAGTCGAGGATAAGTCTCCTTTGGCACCACCAAAGCATCTACGTCAGCGGTGCCGCTCTAAACCGCACCGAGAAAAAGACAGCAATACCGGCACCAGAGACAACAATACTCCGGATAACGCCGAAGACCAAGAAGCCCCTATCGAACCAACATCCGAACATGATGATTCGGAGGAGAGGCAAGTCAACCCCGATGATCCCATCAGGAACAAGTGCTCGGAGGACAATAATTACGTACCGATATTCGAAGAATACGAGAGCCTCGACGATGAAAAATCCATCATTCCAGAGGAACCCTTCGAACAAGAGCGCTTTAAGCGCCGGCTAATAGCAAGTGCAAGAAGCCTAAAAAGGAAGCAATAGCAGCTTCAAGCTGATCAGGATCTGCTCAATGATAGATGGACTTGCGTCCTGGCAGCCGAGGAATACGGCCTCGAACGCCCAACCAAGAGCTACCCGAGGTGCAAGCTGCTACCCCAATTCGACGACGAGGCCCTAGAGCCTATACCGCCCACACGTAACGCTGCTGACGGACCTGACCGATCACCACGTGGCCGGGACAGAGCGGCAACTCAAGCTGAACACCCGCCCGCACCAACCCGCCGTAAAGGTAGAGAGATAGCAGCTGCAGGATATACTTACGACCTACGACATGATGTGGCAAATAGAGCCGGTCAGACTAGATCAATATACAGATCAAGGGGGCAGGCCCCAGAGTGAGAAGACGACCACCAAGCCTGGCGTGACAAGCACAACTTCACCCGGGCTGAAAACCGCATACAGACTCCATCTGAACTGCGTCATGACGTGGCCAGATATAGGGGCGCTGCACACCCCCTATGCTTCACTGACGAAGTAATGGAGCACCAGTTCCCTGAAGAGTTTAAACCCATGAACATCGAGTCCTACAATGGCACAACAGATGCCGCAGTATGGATTGAAGATTTCCTTCTCCACATTCACATGGCTCGCGATGATGATCTACATGCCATCAAATACCTCCCCCTAAAACTTAAGGGACCAGCTCGGCACTGGTTAAACAGCCTCCCAGAAAACTCTATTGGAAGCTGGGAAG